>NW_021680744.1:235913-272441 GCF_001412515.2 Diachasma alloeum
TGTTGAGGCAACAGCCTCATACTCGACAGGTCCAAGGGGTGGCAGCACTTCCTTGACTCGCTCTGCCTGACCGGCCGCGCTGCCATGTAGGTGCTCCAACCACGCACCGGTAGCGCTGACCTTCGTCTTCTCGAATCATTATTATTATTCACTCACAACGGTCGTTCTCTGTGCAGCGTCATTTTTTTGCTCTAAAACGGTTATCTCTAAACCGCGTGTGCATCTCAATATATCGTTTTTCTCTACCGTGTTTAACGGAAACAGTGTTTGCTCGCGGCTCTGATTTTGTGTATATTTCTCGACCCATATCTCAAATTGACTCGGAATAAACAGTTTTCCTTGTGACAAACTCAGCGTGTCTCGTGTCGCTCTCATTTCTCCAAAATCCCACTCCTTAACCCGCATCCGTGCTCCATCGGTTTTTTATTGTTAAATTCTCGCCGAAACAACGGTTGACATCAGGAACTTTGACATGAGTTTCGTGAAAAACGGTTGACATCAGGAAATTTTGTCCCTGTGATTGAGGAACACTTCTCCCATAGGGGGAATAAGATGGCCATGCGGCGTAGGGATGTGTCCCTGGCGGCGGTGGACTGCCTGCTGCTGCGGCAAAAGGATAATGGGGTAGCCCCGATGGTTGGCGATTTCCTGCGGCAGAAGTTTCATATCCTTGTTGCTGCGGATTTTGGCCAGACCACATTGGTGGCTGGAGAAGGAACCCAGGGTTATTCCCTGGATATACTCCCTGGGGAGTGCGCCTCTCAGTTGGGACATTCCCCAAGCGGATGCGATTATAGGCCAGAGCGATTGCCTCTTCATCTGGAATGCCATCTTGGTTAACCAAGTTCGGATCTTCCATGCCAACGACTCGGGTGGATCCGTGGCTAGACGCCGATGAAACGGAAGCCGCATCGGAAGTATCGACGTCGGAAATAGTCTCACTCCGAGTGGAACCGCACCGCGTAACCTTGACCTTTGGGTTCGCGATGGGGACTGTGGTCCTTCTCGTATATTTCCTCTTAGGAGGTACGAGAGTCTCCACAGCTGGGCCATCGATTTGGACTGATTAGTCGCCAATAGCAACCCCAGAAGTTGCAACTCCGGAAATACCATCACCAGGGATGGAGGCCTCGGTACTAGGATTAGTAGTACTAGTAGTATTAGTAGTATAGTGTGAATTTAAGATTCATCGATTCATTCCGTTTCATGGGTAGCAGTCTCGAAAGATTAACCAATTACCTTGATAACGATCGTAAAGAAACCACAGGAAAATATCATCGTGATACGACGAAATTTAGTTTGTTGTGTCGAAAGGGAGTATTCCTCTACGAATACATTGATAACTCAAGTAAGTTGGATGAAACTACATTACCTGAAAAAGGAGAATTTTATTCTAAATTGATGGATGAGCCTGCATCAAATGAAGAATATCAGCATGCTATGAAGGTATGGAATGAATTCAACATCGAGTCGTTTGGAGAATACTCAGATCTTCATTTGCAGACTGATGTCTCATTATTAGCCGATATATTTCAGAATTTTCGTCGTAGCTGCTTTTCCACCTATGAATTGGACCCATTGCATTACTATACAGCACCTGGATTAGCTTTTGTTGCAATGTTGAAATATACGGGGGTAAATTTAGAGCTTTTCACTGATCCTGAAATGATATTATTCATCGAGAAAGGTATCAGAGGTGGAGTATCACAATGTGCGAACAGATATGCTCTGGCAAATAATCCATCAATAGGAAAATTGTACGATAAAGATTCTGAAGCATCTTATTTTATGTTGTGACGGAATTTTCGAGAATTCCGCCACCTGTACACGACTTCATCGTAGAATTAAGTAAATCGGAAGAGTGAGTACGTAAGTATCAAATACTTTTGATCTTTTACGAGAGAGAGTCGCGATTGCTTTAACCCCAAAAAGTTAGCACCCCTCCCGAAGGGCGATGCAACACCCCTTTTAGCTCCAGCTCGCGGAAACCGGTCTCCAAGAACATCAAGAAGGGCCTCGCGGGAAAAACAACGTGAAAGTTTTCAATTTCAATAAATAATTAAATTCACGTGACGATACACATTAAGAACTAACAAAAAGTAAAATCTCCGGTTCAAGTAATATTAAGGGTTTTGTTCTTTTTTAGTTTCCGTTATTTTTCTGGTTTATTTCAGATTTTATGGGATTAATTTTTGGTTTTTCGGTTGAGGGAAAATTTACAGTAAATTGTATTTTCCTAGCTATATTTTTCTTATTGAAATCTCGCGGATTCTGAGAGGGACGACGATCCACCGTCGTTCAGAGCCGATAAACCGAGCTTCCCGCTGAGATCTCGCTGATCTCGTTGAGTGCAGGCTGCTCATCACAGAGGTTGAGGTGAAATACTCACGCTCCCTGGCTAAAGCGCTTCGTAGAGTCATTGGATTCACCAGTGCAGTTGGAAGCCCATGTGGATGAATATAGCCCACTCGTCTGCATGGATCGCGATGGGCTATTCTCTCTTTACATTTGTTCACGGTGATTCCAGGATGACTCCCGGGAGAATGATAGCAGTGAAAAAGTGAATTCACTGAGGTATGAAGTGTATTCGCGAGGAGAAAAAGCGAACAACTGCCTTAATTCCCCCTTTCCGAACCTCCAGATAACTATCGTTCAGTCATTATGGATAAAAACCCCTTGGGTTAATTCATAAAAATATAATTAATTAATGGCGAAATGCCCAAATCAGTCTAAAACCCATTTGAATTGAAATCCCCGCGTGCTCGTTTACATGAGCCTGCCCCAGCGGCAGCTAGGCGGCATGCCAGTCGCACCACCCGGCTGAGAACATCCGCCGATTAAACGCAGTTTTACCAGAGAGTTGGACCCGAGCAGCCACTGCGACGACATCCCCGAGAATATTGCCAGCGATCGAGAGAGTTGGTGGAGACCATCCCCGAGGGCCCACACTAGGAACATGGTAAGTACATTTTTATTCACCATGTGCACTCTCTCTCGAGGAGAGAAGTGCATTTATTCCCAGTGTGCCGAGTGATAACCTCCGGGAAAAGTACACCGGTTCACGAGAGTGACACCGAGATGCATTCCCAACCACCAAAACTCCTCCGAGCGAGTGGATAAATGCACCAATGAGTGCATAAAACCCTCGTTCGGCTTCCTAGACCTCTCCCCAGTTATAAACACCCCAGTGACACTCAAGTGATAGTGAAAATGGACAGTGAGACCCAATAAAAGGCCGCACATGGCTCATGCCCAGCCATGGGGCCATGGTGCCCTCTCCGTTCACCAAGAGATCTTGTTGAACAATTAATGCACCCTCTGAGTGCATAATTAGTTTACTAGAACCCTCGAGAACGTATGGGGAATGTCCAGTGCCATTTTTAGTGGGAAAAAGTGAATAAAACATGCCTATAAGTGCACACATGCTACTCACGTACCGTGGGTGACGCTGTCGTGCACATGGCGGTTTATGCTCTTTCTAGAGCGAATTGAAGCCTCAAATGAGTGTTCTTCTAGCTCAGTAAAGTTCCCCCAAGGTTTTAATTTATCAATTTAAGGCTTCTCGGAGGACGAGACCCCGAAAATCGCGACATTGAAGCTCGTGAGCTCCAGGAATTTTTCTGTGACGCCACGACGCTCTTGATACAGGACGGACTCGAATACGGAGCAAAATGGCACTCTTAAGTGACATTTGCACACTCGAGTCCCTCGCCTCTTAATTGTCATTTATTATTCTTAGGAGATTCGCCGAGATCATCGCATTTGAATTAACATAGCCTTCAGATCCTCCAGCACTCTAGTTTCTGGACGATGCGGAGAGATCATTAGCTTGAATTCTTCAGACCCCCCATTTCCCTTCGCGATAATCTCTCTCTCAAAGTCAATTCACGTACTCTCACTCTCGGGAATTTAATTGAATTTAATTTGGTTGAATTTAATTGAAAAATTAATTTATTTTAATTATGAGAAATAGAAATTCTATTTGAGTTGAAATATTATTGAGGAATTGAATAAATCACGGAGTAAATTTAAAGTAATTCTCTCATCTTTTATTTCATTAATTTTCTGATTCTTCCTCTTGATTTTTCTGTATATTTTGTTGAATTCGTGACATCCTTCCTAAGACCGAGCGAACGATCCTATCTCGCTCTCCGAATACCGCCGAGCTAGTCGAGCTAATTCCGCAACCTCTCCCTTGATTTCCCCAATTATAGCTAAGTTTGTTGTATGGTTTTCTTTAATACGGTTCGTTGACACCGCTGGAACAAAAGTCAGCTGGCGCCCGACAACATTTTCTCGTTTTCCCGTTTCTTTCGTTTATTCGGTTTTCGAGGATTTTCATGGGGACATCGAGGAGCAGAGGCCGAAGGTGACAACACTCCGGCTGTTTTGAGTTTCGCATCGAGTTATGGACAAGTCTACGGTTTATATTTTAAGTTTTAAGGTTCACGTTGGTTAGCGCCGTCACAATGTATTATGATGTAAATAATTTATATGGGGCTGCGATGAGCGTTAGTTTGTCATGTGATTCATTTGTATGGGCTGATAGTAATTCCGTGGACATTCTAAATGTTCCAGATGATTCTCCGGTGGGCTACATCCTCGAAGTTGATTTGGAGTATCCTACAGAATTGCATCAATCACATAAAGATTTTCCATTCTGCTCTGAATATTTCATTCCTCCCGAGAGCAAACATGCAAAATTAGCAACCACACTTTATTCGAAAGAAAAGTATGTGCTACATTATCGGAACTTAAAACAATACATAGATCTTGGAATGAAATTGAAATGTATCCATGGTATTTTGAAATTCAATCAGAAGCCCTCATTGAAATATTACATTGATCTGAATACTAATAAGAGACAACAATCAAAGAATGAATTCGAAAAAAAATTCTATAAATTGATAAATAATGTTGTATTCGGGAAAACGATGGAAAATGTCCGGAAGCAGAAAAACATCAAGCTTGTCACACATTGGGATGGGTGATATGGTGTAAAAGCCCTGATAGCAAAACCGAACTTTCATAGCTGTATGGGGTTTGATGAAGATATAGTTATTATCGAAATGAATCGAACATCCGTTTATTTCAAGAAACCTATCTATATTGGCTTCACAATCCTCGATTTATTGAAAACGATTGTGTACGATTTCTACTACAACTATGTGAAATCTAAATTTGGAGACACAGCAAAATTGATGTATACTGATACAGATAGTTTATTATATTCGTTTCAAGTACCTAATATCTACGAGTGTATCAAACAAGACATACACATGTTCAATACATCTGACTATCGACAAAATAATGACTATGGAATGGCGCTAGCGAACAAGAAAGTGTTGGTTCTTATGAAAGATGAAAACAATGGTCGAATTATGGTTGAATTTGTCGGTCTCCGAGCGAAGACATACGCATTTAAGATGTTAGATGATGATAAAGCTAAGAAGAAGAAAGCTAAAGGTGTTAAAGCTTCAACTCTCAGGAAGATCACGTTTAATGATTATAAAAACTGTCTCTTTGATGATGAGCATATTGTCAAAATCAGTATTTGACCCAGAGCAAAAACATGAGGTACACACAATCTGCCAGCAGGAGTTGGTTTTGAGTTGGGAAGACGATAAACGAATGATTTCACATTATACAACAAACACTCTTCCTGGGGGATATATCAAGCCACTTGTGTAATGATATATTTTCACAGATTGTATCTTATAATCATAGCAATGATAATAAGGTACACATTTCAATAAATGAATAAACTTTTTTTAACATTTAAATAAGCCGTCTTATTATTTTATGCATACTTTTAATCATACAATTATTTTAAATTTAGTATTAAATTATAACGAGATTTTCTCGTTACTGAAAAACTGTTTTACCCACACGAAAACCCATGAGTCAAGAATGGTTAGAGTGAGGGAAAGAGTAGAGAGCGACATCTAACATCAGCTGAAGAAGCTGAGCGAGAGATGAGAGTGACATTGAACGGCGGTTTAAGTGAACTGCGCGTGAGGTGAATAGACCAATCAAATAATGCCAAGAGGCGTGGTTTGGGGGGAACCATGCTTCTGAACATTATAGAGAGGCTGCCGATACGCTATCGCCATATCCAGAAACTCGCCCAGCTGTGTTTGGGGAAAATGGGCCAACGTACTGGCGTTCCAACTGGGCGATTCTAGAGGCGCTATCGACTTAGACTAGGGACCAATGGCTAGGTGAGAGGACTAGCGCCCCCTCGATTGCCGTCGAGCTGATTGGTGGTGGTGTGGTAACGGATGACCCACCGCCGCTGAGATGTTCAGACTAGGGGGAGAAGGCCCTAGTAGATTTAGAGACAGTCGGTGACAGGCACTGGAGTTGAGCGGATGGTTTTCCGGTTACTCGGCACAGTGGTTAGCGGCATTAATCCGTATGGATTATGGGGGTCCGTTGTGAGGACAAGATCCGGAACAGCGAGAGAATGGGACGCTTCGGCGTCCCAAACAGAATGATCGGATTACTTTGAGGACGTGGGATGTTTTAATTCCATGTTCTCAGGGATCCATCACTTCGGACGAAAGAAGTGGTGTTGGCGTGGATCCGTGGGCCGAGAGTTAGGCCGACTCCTGGAGGCCCGATCACACGTGCCTCCATGACGAGTAATCTGGGTGTTGGCCCGCGATGATAGTGCTTTACTGAGCATTGAGGTTGAGTTGGGGTCGGCACAGGTGGGTGAGAATAAGTTTCCGGATACCTGTCTCGCATGTGCCTCTCAATGTTCGGTGCTCCGAGGAGTGAGAAGGATTCGCAGGTAATGGTTGGCCTCTCCAGAGTGGAGCCACTCTGGAGAAGAAAAAAATACATCAGAGGAATGGAAACATCCTCGGCGAAAGATACGCTTTATCGAGATTTCTCGGCTGAAAATACGAAGATCGATCGAGTGAATTACTCCTATTATGGTGGACCTCGCCCACTCTACTGTATTACGCTGATGCTGGCTCAGCATATTTAGTCCCGCCACGAAAAGTCCTCAGGGTAGACGAGTTATCCTCTGAGGCCGGTTTACCGTTCGATTCTCCGTGAAAATCCAGCTGGCGCCCACCAGTTGAGCGATAGAAAAGATGCCACACTAGTTTGGGATCTCTGCTGGTGAAGCACCGGCAAAAATCCCTTACAAAATATATTCCTTCTATTTTTTTCTAATAATATTGAATTTAATATTCTTTCACAAAAACTTATTTGTCAATGATGATGATCTTGATATCCTGCACGTTGAAGCTACGATAGGATTTATGGAGTACCCCCAACCATGCGAATCGATGAGTTATCGGCCCGAGCGATGATGTCATCCGTCGAGAAAATCCAACGGTTGTGGCGCTACTTCTTTTATAAAAATCTCTAATATTTTCGAATATTCGCCACGCGAGTCGATGAGTCATCGATGACCTCATCCTTCTCGAACGTTCCGCGACTGTGGCGCCACCATCCGATTTCATGCAAGTTTCATCAGGTCATTATATTTCATATAAGTCCCAGCAGGTATTAGGAGGTTCCCCCACCATGCGAGTCGATGAGTCATCGATAACGTTATCCTTCTCAAACGTTTTGCGACTGTGGCGCCAATGTCCGATTTCATACAAGTTTCAACAGGTCATCGACTTATCATATTTCATACAAGTTCCAACAGGTCTTGGGAGGTTCCCCCACCACGCGAGTTGATGAGTCATTGATGACGTCATCCGTCTCGAACCTTCCGCGACTGTGGCGCCACCATTCCAGAACCTTCCACGACGGTGGTGCCCCTGGTGGTGATTTCGCGAAGCTATTCGAAACCCGCCTAGCCTATCTACTGCCTAGCAACGGGTTGATATTCACTTTATCGTGAATCACATTATGAAGTGTGAGATTTTTGTTATAGTATTGGCAGTGATGATCCGACTGACTCTTACATTCGACGTCGAGATGTTACCACCGATACATTCAAATGTGGGTTGTGATGCTATTATAGAGAATAACGGGAAACGTTTCTTTCTCACGTGAAATCGGTTATCTTATATACAAAGAAGATGCCACACGTTCGTTCCTGAATGTTTAGAAGAGAATTCGCTTGTATGATGATGATGATACTGATTTTGTTGATGTTGAGGATGGTGATGATATTGGCGCGCCTGATGGTGCTGATGATGGTGGTGCTGGTGATGTTTGTAACGTTGGTGAGGTTGATGACATCGATGATGTTGATGATGATTATGCTGATGTAGATGTTGATGACGTTGGGGATATCGATGGTGTTGGTCATGCTAATATTGCCGAATTATATTTCATTGAGGTCTATCTACCCCATGAAAATTAATCCGATCGGCGTCAAAGTTCTTATGGAAAGAAACGATTTGTGGAAAATTGATATATTTCAAAAACTTCTCCATGGATCTTGACGAAATTTTGCATGGAGCGGATTGGTCGAAAGTGCATCTTCCACAAAAGAATTTCACGATAATATTCCTTACCGTGGCAGAGATATTATTACATTTATGACATCACATATAATGAATGAAAACCGAAAATTTTCACGAAAACGATGGTCCCATTCGGACGCAAAATTAAAAAAAAATTGTCTAAAATTTTTTTCATCAATCATTTTCGGGAGTAATTTGGACAATTAGCTTTTTAACAATATGCAAATGATTTCTATGTTCAAAATGATTATTATGACTTCTGATAAGTTTCATTTGGAGTGTGTGAATATTTTATTGAATATTATCTCATCTAAAGATGTAACATTTGAAAGCGACATTATGAACCATTGTTGTGATTCACTGTGTTGTTCTCTCTTGAATAATTTTGAACTCTTTTTTGATATAGTATGTGATCATCCAGGTAATCGAAGCTAACTTTTAAGCCCCAATCGCTCCGAAATATGCTTTGGAATTGATTGATGGTACATTGCGTGATTCAATGAATGACGATATTGCATTTGGTGATAAAATGATGATCCTCAATGGGAATTTCCGTCTGTCACTTTCAGTCAAACCTCAAACAATTCGTAGCGAATTATTGAGTTTATCTGTAAAATGTTGTCCGTTGTGGCGAGAATTCCCTGGTTATACTTTGATTGAAAATATGAGAACTTTACCGGAAGAAATTGTGCTTTCACCATTCCTTTTGTGACAATGAGGGTATTGTTTTTTCCTCGATTGGACGTGTGGGGTAAAATGGCCCTGAAGGGAAAACCACCAGACGATACTAGTCTCTCGGTAGTGTAGAGGTTAGGGAACGCGCGAATTCGCGGTTCTAGCTCGTTGTCCAGGCTGCGAACGACCATCAGGAGTATCGGAGAGCCTCCCCAAAGGACTCCACTACATCCGACGACCGCATTCACTAATTAAAGACGCCCTGACAGCAACAGAAAGACCGACTGGAGCTAGGAGAAGCAGCGAGACATGGAATGAGGCCTCATGATTCGTCACCGCCGAGGAACTCTGGACTTAATAGTGGACTTAATACTGGATTATACGGAAGTACGTCATCAAGGGGGTACGAACGAGACATCCGCCTTTTACGCCTCACTCTGCGTAGCCATCTTCTATTGATCACATCGATTCTGAATAGTCCGTCCTTATAATTGTTCTTTTGTGGATGAATGGTATTCGTGAGTGCTTTTGGTGGGCCATCCGCCAAGGACGTGCTGCATACAGCCTTCCGAAGAGTTTTGAAAGCGACTTCGGGAAGATTTTACCGAGTTTTAGCGACGAGAAGCAACAGGCGTTGGATCACCGGAGAAAAACCACGTGCGTGAGCGAGCTGGGACTGAGTGAGTTTCCGAGCATATTTTTTTAGAAATTGTGGATGCTGCGCCGTCGAGTTAATTTTTAGACAGCTTTGAAGGGGTCGTAGGGCCGTTCGCCCTCCTCTTCGAGGGAGAAAATTACTATTTTCGAGTCGCGGGGAAACGGGAGGGATTTTTGGTGTGTCAGGCGCTGCCCGGTGTGCGGGACCGACGTCATACATGAAATCTGGGCTTTACCTCGTGGATTTCGGGAATTGAAGTGCCTTCCGGAGTCAATTATACGCACAACGAATCGCTTTTAGTGCATTGAGGACCATTTATAGGCGCAGGCATCATTCGAGATATTTTAATAGAGATATAAGATCGAGACTAGTGTCACAGATATTTATCGGTCCGGGAATTGGTTCTGGGTTTTTGGTAGAGAAGATAACGGGTGGAGAGATTTGGTTTTGGGTGAAGACTCTCGGTGATATTAGTTCTTAGTGTCCTGAGGAGGTTTATGGGCTCTCAAGGCCTTCTGGTCTCGTCAGACCCTAGTCAAGGGTTTCTAGTCGCGTCACCAGGATTGTCGAGTCTATCCATTTCCAGGTTTCTCCATTGACGAGTTGGATTGTGTCGAGCCCTTACTTTCCCGGTTCGAGCCGGAGTCTAGTATTGTTCGAGTCACAATAGTTCACGCTTTGTTTTTTTCTCTTAGATTAAGTATTTTTCATTTGAAGATCTAATTCTCTTACCGAATCTGTCAGTATTAGCGGGGAATCTTCTCAAAAATTAGAAGAGCTCGATGCATAGGACCGGAGAATTGTAATATTTGTAGGATTAAGTTTAAAGGCTGTTATGGTCAGAGCGACTTAGATGTCTGAGAAATTACTTTTGGTTCCTTATTTGAATTAACTGGACAAAAATTGACAACCGGAGTCCATCCATGGAATGGCATTGGATTAATCGCTTTTCCTTTTATTGCTCCTTTATTTTGCTTATTTTCTGGATATTGTATCTACCGCCGGAGTATTATATGCATTTACTTTACATTATTATTTTTGATTTGGAAAATATACTTCTGTCGCTCTGGGTTAATCAAATCTACGGTTTATTCTTCTCGCGATTACTGATCCCTGAACCTCACTCCTGGTCCTTCGAATGAGAATAGTGGTGGGCACGAGCCCTGGTGACAACAAGATGGTAAACTGGGGCCTTGCACTCATGATTTGGAGATCATCGGAGTGAGAGGAAGCCAAGCTGGACTGAGAAGCTGAGAGACAGATTGAATTTTCTGTCATAGTCAGAATAAATATATTTTGAATATTCAAGATCTCTGAGAAATTACGTCGATTGTCACTTGTTGTCACAATACCCACCTTTCTACATTGTCTGATATTATGAAAATACCTGACAATGTCACACTTTCATCGATTGAAAATAGTGATTTAACCGATCATGAAAATAATGTAATTCTTTCCCAACGATGTCTTGCTTCTAATAATGAAGATATTATTGAAACCATTTTCGGGCAAGTTGTCAGAGAAGGTAAATACGAAAAATGAACGGACTCGGCGATATTATCTGCTCGGAATGGAGATGTCGATGAGATAAATTCTCGCATGGTTAAACTATTTGATAAAACGACCGAAATAATCTATACAGGTTATGATAATACTGAAAAAATTGGTAATGAAGATATAGATGATGTCATTTTACCTGAGTATTTGAATACTGTGAACCCCCCGAATTTCGCACTATACGAATTACGTTCAAGAAGAACTGTATTGTTATGTTGATAAGAAATTAGAATATTAAAGAAGGTCTCTGTAATGGAACTCGGGTACAAATTGTGGATATCGCAAATACTATTCTGAAATGAATAGTCTATTAACCGTTGATAGACTAGGAGATATTGTTTTCATTCATCGAATTTCTCTACATTGGGGGCACATTTATCATTTTACTTTCAAAAAGAGGCAATACCCAGTAAGATTATCATTTACCATGACTAAGCATAAATCTCAAGGACAGACACGCGATAAAATTGGTGCAGATCTACGGAGAGATGTATTCAATCACGCACAAGTATATGCAGGTTTTTCGAAGGTTCGATCATGAGATCCATTAGAAGTTTCCACAACAACAACGAAAAAACGCCAAAATTGAAAATTATGTCGATAGAGAATTATATGCTTGTGTGAATGATATATATATATATTTATGTCTGTATGAAAGAAACCGACTTGATCGTATTTAGTATCCGAAATATTTATGGTTTTTCACTGATAATGTCCGTATAAATTAACATTGAATTATTTTCTGATTTTCGATACTAACATCATTTCCAACAGAAAATGTGTTGATTCTGAATTAGAGTTTTCATGGATTTCGACGTATCTCTGACTGATTCTCGGTGGAAATTTCCATCGCTTTTCAATAAAAAAAAATTTATGGATTTTCAAAAGAAGTTTTCATCATTTCCCACGAACTTCTCCTTAATAATACTACAGAAATTTGTATATGTGAACTAACATATTGATGCAAATTAGCTCACAATAAGCACATGATGAATCATATAAAATCAATCGTCTTGATAGGCACGCGGAGCGGGCCTTCGATCTCTTTGCAGTAAAACAAATAAATAATCAACTCTGCGTTTTATTTTTTTTTGCTTTCACCGAAAATTCCAACCCTTCTCGTCATATCCATATCTGGATCCGTGAGATGAAGATAGCTTGTGAGGTTATAGTTTATGTTTGGCATCTGAGATTTGCTATTTGTCGCAAATTGTGCGATTGGGAATTTCTGTGTCCGTCAATAGCTAAAATTAAGGAAATATGTATTTTTTTGAGTGACATCAGAATGTTTTCAATTTAGTGGGAAAAAATGCTCCGAATTGGGTAATGGTGAGATGCCGAGATGACGAAACCAATTTTATAATTCTTTCGAAAAAATTTGTAATATCTTTACAAAAAAAGAAAAAGATATTTTTATAAAAACTTCTATCAAGTCAACATTTTCTTCAGCTGTTTCTGAAAAGAAATCAATTCATCTCAAAACAATACAATCCTCATAGAAAATCAAGGGAAAATTGAATGGAAGAAAAAAATTCAGTCAGGAAATTTTGAATTAATAATTAAAAGTCGGTGGAAATGGTGAATCTGGAGTAGAACTGTTTGTTCTGTTACATATAAAATTTTATTCATAAATTTTATTCGTATTCTGGCTCGCTTCAAACCTCGTTTGTTTCATTCTCACCGGATGTTACTTGCAAACCTACAAATTCTTCTACCGACCCCAACACATAGAACTCACACGTATAGGCACGTGTGCCCAGAGGATGCTGTCTTAGCATTTTCTGGACACTCCAACGCCACTGAAACGTACAATTTTTAAAGACAGTCACGCCTGTGGAGCCATAGCGAGCATTTCCCCGCTTGATTCCTGTATTCGCTTTCGATATTTTCAAAAAAATATGCCAACGCCGTAATCCATCCCATCGCGAGTAAACTCAACTCTGTAAGACGAGGCTTCGGACCGGTAAACTGTGCGAAAGATTTGCGATCTATCGAGATCGATACAGTAAATTACGAACAATCACGCACATCTTCGTGGTTCGTGTTCCTTGTGATGAGATAAGACTCAAAGTGATTTTTCCGTTTTAGAACAAATTATACTAGTGAACCCTTTCCAAGAGAACTTTGAAACAATCTGAACAGTGAATTTTAAAAACCAATAATAATAATAGCATTTTAAATGAGAGGACTTTCTCACCCTAATAACATTTGAACTAGTGAATTAAGAATGTAGTGACTTCAATTGTCTACAGTGATCAAGCGTATATTGGATTAACTCCTGAGCTTCACTAAGTATTTAAAACAAAATTGTAAGGGTGAGCACTAACTTGTTAGAAATTATCAATACATCAAAGAAAACAGCTAAAAGAGAAAATCCGGTTGAAATCATCTAATCTTGACTCTCTATCTCTCTCCCCGTAAAACACTAGCTAGTAATTAATTGAGTAATACCGAGCAGCAGACATCATTGGTAATAACAATTTGATTACTCTATAGATCAGTATTTTCGGACAATGAGTTTTCCCTGTCACTTAAATATTCTGTTCCAAAAAAATAGCTAATCTACCGCAATACAAAATAATGTAAAATTTAGCAATTTCATTGAATAAATGATGTTTGCTATGTTTCAATCCGTTAATTATTCATTTGAGACTCATTAAGTGAAGAGTTAATTAAATAATCGATCAACTATAGTAGGGAGATGAAAATTCTTCAAGGTAGGATCCATTAAAATGGGAAGGTAAGTCTACGCAGGAAAGTAAGCCGTGGAGAATTTTATTTTCCTAAAACTCAAGTTATACAGACTTCCGTCGGTATATAACAGTTCATTGGAAACATGTTCTATCACGTGAAAAATAAATGAGTTGAATTGAATAGGAAATAAAAAACTTTATAGGATATAAAAACCATTCTTCGCTTATTTTGAAAACAATAATGAAATCTCAAAAAAAAAATGTTTTCTAAAGAACTGTGCCAAGAAAAAGTTTTGTTTGGTTCTTACTGGGGAGCCGAAATTTTTAAAAAATACAAAGAAATGAAAAATAAAGCCGAGTCAGTAATATCGAATGGATGGTCGTGTAAAAGCAGATTTTTATGAGAATGCTCTATGAAATAAAAAAATTGTAGATGGAGGACCAACGTTCTTAACGCGAAGGTTTTCAACTCACTATGTAATATCAATGTAATCTTTTGTCTTCTGATCCGCCCCAAGGACGTTGTCCTCCTTCTACTAATTTCTTACTTTATAGAGAATTCTCGTAGAAATTTGATTGCGCACAATGACCATTCATTCGATCGTGACTTTGGTTTTTTGTTCATTTATTTATGTTTTTCAAAAATTTTTGCTTCTTAATAAGAGTCAAATAAAACTTCTTCTTGGCGCATTTTTTCACAAAAACATTTGTTTTTGTTTTTTTAGGGTAGTTTTATACAAAAAGTTGAATATCTGTGGAATTACTCATCCGATATCGCTCATCCAAAATACCAACCTTTGTTATTATAAAAGCTACATTCCTACCAAATTTCAACTACGTATCTCAATTTTTTGACAAGTTATCACGCGTACAAAGAATTCGGAAAAAAAAGAAAAATTGGCAATATCTTGAAAACTTTGTATGAACGGGTATACATATTTTGATTGACCTAGATAGAAAACATCGAGACGAGTATTTCGAAAAACAAAATGAAATCGGTCATGTAGTTTTTGAAATATTCACCAATATAGTTTTATACAAAAAGTTGAATATCTCTGAAACTACGGGACTGATCGGATTGGAATTGTGCACCGAACATGAGCTTGATAGTGGCTACTATGGGTTAAAATTTCACATGCATATCTATGAATTTTCGCATTTTAATGGGATATTTTCTAAAAAGTGATAACCCAAAAACCGAACCACCTGACCCGGACATACAGACATTTTCTAAAAACATAATTTCTTTACGTATTAACATAACATTCTACATCATTTCCAGGCATAATTAGAGAATGTCAAATCCAACAAATACAATGCTTCCATTGAGAAGCAAAAATTAATAAATACATTAAATTTTCTTGGTAAGGTCGTTGTCTCACGGGCGCAATGTTCCGAGATCATATTCCGGTCCGGCAGAATGATGAGATCTAACCATTTTAAAGTCTCGATCACCATCGCAATATACTGAACCGAGTCGAAACGATATAAAATAACAATAAGAAACAATTAAAAAAAACTATTGTAAACTCCTTTCCATTTCTTATCAATATATTTTTAAGCATTTTGTCAGCAATTTTCACTCAAAACCTTTTCTTAACCTTACGCAACCTATTGGGCGCCACTGTAGAGTGACTGAGACGCGAGAAAATCGCGACCTGTTAAGAGTTAATGAAATGGGAGCCAATAAAAATCTGAAAAATGACATTGTCGACATTCGCCCATATTGAATTTATTGGCAATTTTTATTATCCACACTCGTACTGATTGAACACCAAAAAAAGTTTCACAATTCAAATCGCTTGACGTCCCTCTGTTCAACGTCTAAAAAATCTCATTTTCGCACGAAATAATATCAACTCTTTAAGTTAAATCGATACCTTTTTCCGCGTTCTGTCACCATCTCCTATGGATTGATGGTTGAAACTTTCCTCTAAACCCAAAATTCATCTTTTCGTTCAACTTTTTTCTAGAAACGGTAACATATTATTTGTTTTCGCTAAGAATGGACATGAAATACGAAAAATAATTTGCTTTGCATCTTTTTCCAGGAATTGAATCGTCCTTCCCCGCCCAGCTGTAACAAAATGGAAATAAAGAAAGAAAAATAAACCAACAACAAATGACAATTTCTTGGTTGCTTGGTCTCTATACATTTCTACCTAACCCATCTGAACCTATTCATTTAAGGCCCAGCCTGCAAAAATTTTTTTTTTTAGTTGCCCCCCTAGATTCCCCAGAATTCCCCAGAATCCATGCTCATTACAGGAGATGTTCGACGTCACCACCATTAACAGCAAGGCACAATTCCAGCCGGTATCGGAAACTTCGAACAATAGACCGGAGGACTTGACAGTGAATGTTCGCGATTGCTTGGCTGATTCGTCTCTGCAAATCCGCCGGAGTTGTCAGTCGATTGGTGTACACAACATCTTTCACGTAACCCCACAGATAAAAATCGAGTGGGGTAAGGTCACCCCACCTAACACCTAACTCTTACAACGCCCCAACACCTAGCTCTACAACACTCTAGGTGTTAGGGAATAACACCTAGCTCTTATAACGTCCCTTACCTATCTCAGTCATCTTTTGCTTACATGGTACATTGACGAGATAGTAAATAAGTAACATTCCAGCGTTTCTGTGTGGCAAAATAGTCTGAATAAAGACATTGCCTTTTCGTTTGATTCTCGTATGATTATTCACATGAAAACGATGACGTCATCGAAAAATATGATTTGGTTGAACTTTTCTCGGCGAGAGGAACAACGTTTGTAGGGGTGAAAAATATTGTTGCCATTAAAAAAAACTGAATTGTGCTCGTAGCATAGAAACATCACAAAAATAATTTTTTGTTAAAAAAAACGCCAAGTAACCATTTCAATGCGTTAGAAGAATTTCACAAAAAAATGTTCCTGAGAAATTGCAATGGATTCTCTTTAATTCTTCATTATTTTTCTGAAAATCATAAAAATAAATTTTTGTTGAAAATCTGTTGTTAAAAAAAGGAACTTTGGGATAACGAGATTTTTTGTGAAAAATTTCAGATAACTCATTCGCAGACAATTAATTCTGCGAAATTAAAAAAAAAAAGAGGAAGAGCGCCAAGTTTCTGAAGTTAAACTTATTATCTTGTAGGACGACAGATCTTCTCATACAATATAGACCCAATTCCAACATTTTTAACAGTGGCTTGTTCTCAATGGCAACTCACCATTATCAATTCCTATGAGTGATAATGGGGCACGGCCATAAAAAGTGTAGTTTATTCACACAAATTCCATAACAAAGAGTGTGAATATGAGTGATTTCTTAAAAAAAAAAGGTTCAGAAAAAGAGTCAGGACCAACGTACTTGGCGCGGTTTTTCAGTCTAATGTAAAAATCCTGCGGGGATTTGAACCAAATTTGGCATAGTTGTCGATTCCTTGGCTTGAATAGATATGAAGGATTGTTCTGAAATTAATAGAACTGTTCCTTTGTCACAACAGTGAGTTGAAGTCTATGCAATCATATAAGAGAAAATAAGGATGGTGGAGGAGATTTGTGGCAATATTTGAAAGCTCTTAGAGCGACTATTTTTCCCTACGTGGAGAGTCACCGTACAACTACTCGTGCAACCGGGACGAGCTCCGAACGACGAAGTGTGTGTTGTGTGTCTCCTTCTAATACATACTATGTGAGAAAGACGGACGGCACTTTTCTCAGTCGGACAGTGTACAATACACACCTTGTGATTCAAAACTCGCCCCCGCACAATATCGTGAATGATTTCTTTTTAAAAACCGCGCCAAGTACTTGCAAGTAAACCGCGCAAGTAGTGTTATGGAATTTGTGTGGATAAACCACACTTTTTATGGCCATCCCCCGCTAGACTCATAGGAATTGATAATGGTGAGTTGCCACTGAAAACAGGCCACTGTTAAAAATGTTGGAATTGTGTCTATATTTTATGAGAAGATCTATCGTCCTACAATATAATAAGTTTAACTTCAGAAACTTGGCGCTCTTCCTCATTTCTATTTTTTTTAATTTCACAGAATCAATTGTCTGCAAATGAGTTTTTTTTTTTACGGCCTCGGAGTCCCTTTTCGGGTCCCATTCGGTACTCCATCCAACCCTATGCAAGCGGCTATGGATTCCACACTGTACCGCATTCGTACTCCTATAGAACATAGAAGTAGCATGGGGAAACCACAGAAAACCCATGCCGGTACACGCGGTTCCTCTATTAGCAACCTCCCGCTCGCCGGAGCCTTCCGTTGAAAAATTCGGTTCCACGGGGAATCGAACTCACAACCTTTCGCACACTAGACTTGCGTCTAATCCACTGGGCCCCGACGTCGGTCTGCAAATGAGTTATCTGAAATTTTTCACGGTAAATCTCGTTGTTCCAAAGTTCCTTTTTTTTAACAACAGATTTTCAACAAAAATTTATTTTTATGATTTCTAGAAAAATAATGAAGAATCAAAGAGAATCCATTGGAATTTCTCAGGACCATTTTTTTGTTAAATTCTTCTAACAACGCATCGAAATGGTTACTTGGCGTTTTTTTCAACAAAAATTTATTTTTGTGATTTTTTAGATAGATTTCAGTAATTTTTTTAATATGAGTTCTAATGGAGAATCAAAGAGAATTCTTTCCGGAATACCCAGAAAATTTTGTTGCTCCAAATGTTTTTTTTTCAACAACCCATTTAAACGGTTATTTGGCCTGTTTTAAACAAAAAATTTTTTGTTCCTTTTTTTGCAAAATTTTAGTAAATTTGTAGCTATAAGTCCTAATGGAGAATTGAAGAGAATTGGATGATGTTTCCAGTATGAATTCGTGCTGTCAACGTGGTCAACGTTACGTTTGAAATGAGAGAATTGTCAGGCCTTCTTCTTCGGACCAATGAAGATTGATGATGATTTTTCTGCAAAACTTAACACTTTTGTTTGTTTGCAGGGAAGCTTGAGGGAAATATTGCGATTAATTTTGAAAATCGAGGGGTATTCGGCGGAGAATTTTTCGGGACTGGATTTTGGCCAAGCGGAGCGCAGTATTCGAGGGCTTCTTCCAACGAAACATCCAATTAGTTAGAAATAGATGAATAGCTACTATGCAATTATCAGATGCAATTTCCAGAAGCTAGTGTGCAATTTCCGAAAAAATTTGATAACAAAAGAGTATTGTCCCCTCGAATACTGCGCTGTGATTGGCTACAATCCAGTCCCGGAAAATTCTCAGCATAATTGAATATACATTCCGCCTAGTCTTAACTTCTCATTGCATTTGGATGCAATTACTGAACTTACATTGATGAATTATCCTTTTTTCAAAATTTGGCACCTTTCGGTGAGGTGTGTCGTTGACTTTAGCGACAAGTCGCTATCATTTGCGGACTATCCGCTACGAGTGAAAATCCACCCAAAAGTAGAGGCTCAGGGGCGCTATTCTCAACAAAAAGCCGCGTTTTCCACCGCTTTTTCGAAGCTGCGATTTTCTGCCGCGAGGGGGCGACACGATACTAAATGACACGAAGTAATGACTTTGCGAACGCATTATGCTCAAATGTCCCTCCATCTGTAATTTTTCATTTTGGAGCAGCTATAATTTATATTGGAGTAAAGTGTTAATAATTCACGTCAATACGTGTTACAAATGAGATAAATACTTGACCGATCAATTAGTGAATAGAATTGACTGTCTATCGACCACTGAGGGTTGATATTGATGCTGGTAAATATCTTAGCTTCGATTTTTGATGTCGGAGCGAAAGTGGAATTTCACAAAGCCATCGTATAAAATCCTTGCTAACCCTGTTATTATTTTCATTAATAACAGCCAACACATAAATCCTATGAACCAATTGAACCTGTAGTATTTATTGAACACTGAGTCCGGCAAATTCTCCAGTGGATTTGAGGTACTTCTAATTGCCCTACGTCGCGCATTTAATAAGCTATGTAAGCTCCGTTGATGGTCCTCGGCTTCTTCATCAACTAACACTGCACCGGCTATATTATCCACCATCATCACGGTTGTTTTGGTTTAAATTTCCCTAAAGTTGACTTATCACAGCTCTCCCAAAGGTAAAAAAAATCTGACAGATTTGAGTTTAAAAATGTGTTCACAAAGTCATCAATTCGTGTCATTTAGTATCGTGTCGCCTCCTCGCGGCAGAAAATCGCAGCTTCGAAAAAGCTACGGAAAGAGCGGCTTTTTGTTGAGAATAGCTCCCCAATTCTCCAAGGTCCAAAATATGAATTACAAATGAAAGTTTAGCGCGTAGCTATGATATATTTTGGAAATCGACATATATTCAATTAGGACATTTGATCCCTGTGGCTTCTGTGACTCATCCGTTGGAACCCACCAGATTATTCTTTATGAGTTTTGCGATGATCTCCTATAATTTATACTAGAAGTTTCCTATAATGTATAAATTATTTTACAGGAAAAACAAAATAAATAGTCGAAGTGGGGCTACAGAGGCCCCGCCTCCCGAACTCCTTTTTACCGACAATCGACCGTGGCGCCACCGCTCCCATGGGGTGATCACTATTTCAGCTCAGGGTCGCCTGCCCCTGGAGAACTGAGCCTCTAATTTATTAGTCTATCCTCTTTGGAAATGCCGTTGACAGTTACTGCGAACTTGGGAACGAAAGACTAACGCTGGGATAATCTCAGTACGGAAAATGAGAAATGAAACGCCTTGTTATGCACGTATCTTTATAAATATTCATTAAAAAAAAAGTGAAGGCATAAATGGGAAGCGCACATGCGATTTATATTATGAAACTAAGGTCAGTTTTCACGTAATATATCCGATTTAATTTGATTAAATAACTTGCATCAAGAGGTAGTGGAGGGGGTAGTTGCTTCGTGTATAGATATGCGGTAGCACTCGGCCTGAATGATTCGGTTTGAATGAGGAATGAGACTCGAAATGATTACTTGGCCGATACGCTATCGCGTATCTCGATAATCAATGGGGGCCAGGATTCTATCAGCACTAAGTTTCCTCCTCCGAACCTTAGAACTTGTATTTGAACAATTTTGCTGTCTTCCCTTCCTGCGAGAGATATTGAGCCGTACTGTTTCAAATGGGAAACCCTGTATATTGTGATATGTAGATGTCATGCACTATCCTCGCCTGAACTGGCTGCGGTTCAAGGGGGGAGGGGGGGAATTAGTATCGGAGCCCAACGAGGAGTCGGATCACTCAGGGCCACTACTAAATAATTTTTTTTAGCTCATTATTTTTTTTCTGTTATTTCTTTTCTTTTCCTCCTATTATTTCCAAAGGAAGAAATATCGCTTACTGCGTATGCGCATTGAGCTTCGTAGCGAGGGGAGCACGGGGTAAGCAGCCAAGGAACAGCACTGGAGCGGCTACCGATGGCTCACCAACGCACAACCTAAGAACCTGACGCTATGCACAAAGCGGAGGAGCTGAGGAATCCGTGAGCATCAGCCAGTACGGCTTCTGCATGCCTACCCGCACCGCCTCACCATCATCATGTTGGCACAAGGCCGCGCGCTAAAAAACAGCGGCCACAGCATCGAGGGAGTAACAAATTGCCTGCTGACGCGGATCCACAGTACCGACCGTGAGACGCAAGCCCCTAATCGATGGGACCAATAAATAATATAATGGATGATTTTAACTATTCAAATTGTACGCGGGCATCTTCGCGTAAATTTGGCGGAATGGGGTGGGGGAATGAAATCCGAAGTCGGGCGACGTTTTCGCCGGGGACCTCACTCTTCGTTGGGACATATTTTTTGGGTGTAGGACTTAATTTTTACAGATTTGTTAGTTTAGTGAAGGAATAAACTCACAAGACCACAAATTAAGGAAAGGGGTGGTTTTATTGTCCAGATTTATGATCTGTCAGATTGAGATCCAGAGAATAATTGAAGACCATTCTTCTTCAGATGACAGTCGTTTTGAGAATGACAGTTAACTTCTCATTTATGGAATACCAAACTTAAGAAGAGCGGGATACGTAACACTACTCCCCCCTTAAAAGAAAGAAAAACAGTTGCCGCCCCGATAATAAATCTGAGGACTATTTGAAGTATTTCAACTTTCAACAATGAGAGAATAACAATGGTAAAGAATAATTTCAGCACACACTAGTTTGACACACACATGTTTGGCTCGATATAACAAAAAAATTTAAGAAGTGTGTAGTTACAGGATTTCTGTCGTATTGGAATAAAAGGTTAACTGTGTAAACATTCTCATACTTATTACAATTAAATTTCAACACTCATACCAAATCATACGTCATTATTCACAAGATCTTTGTATAGATACAGAAGTTCCAGAAGTCGAACCACTCTCAAGCAATTACAAAACCAAAAATGTACTCTAAATGTTCAAGGAAAATTCAAATGGTCAGCCTATTAAAAAAAAACAAATATTTAAATCTGCATCATCAATAATCAATTGTCATTCAGTCTCAAGTAAATCTGTCTACTGGGCCCAGTTGTCACAATAAATTGTCAAGTTCGTATTATTTATTCAAAATTATTTAATTTAGTTTGCTAACCACAAACTCTCCTGTTAACCACAGCATTCATAACCAGTTAACCACTGGTGATCCGTTACCCCGGATTTCTTTTGAGTCAGCTAACCACTGACAGTGCGCTAACCACGAAACTTCTATATCATTGTGATCATTGATGATGTATTTCGAATTTAATTTTCCATTGGCCAGAGCCGATTGACATGAACGACCTTGAACTTTCCTCTTGGGTATTTTTGAATTCGGTAAACTACATCATTTAATTTTGATCGAATTACATAAGTTTTTTTCCAATCTCGCCGAAGCTTCGGACATTTTCCCTTGACTCTCTTGGGGGCAAAGAGCCAAACTTTTTGTCCAGTATTGAAATAAATCATGTGAGCTTTGAGGTCGAATCTGGATTTCATCTTATCAATCTTTAGTGACCAATCCCCTCTTACCTTATCATGAATATCCACCAACTGATCCTGTAATTCATCACCATAATGAGCAGGATTTATGACATCACTCGCATCACTAACTGGGGGATTTCCCTGGAGTAGATCCAGTGGAAGCGGTAATTCTCTACCAAACATCATCATTGCTGGAGAGAACTCAGTGGTTTGATGCTTAGAGGAACGATAAGCCATAAGAAACAGGGGAAGCCATTTATCCCACACTTTTTGGTTATCCTCAATAAATTTTGCTAAATAATTCAGGATTGATCTGTTAAGGCGTTCGACCATTCCATTTGACTGTGGATGAAGAGGGGTTGTTCGAGTCTTATGAATTCCTAAGAGATTCATAAGAAGACTAAAAACTTGAGCTTCGAAATCCCTTCCCTGATCAGAGTGAATCTCGAGAGGAACACCGAACCGAGAAATGACATGAGATACTAAAGCTTCTGCGCCGGTTATTGCTTGATGATTGGGTAGTGGGATGGCTTCAGGCCAGCGTGAAAAATAATCCGTGACCACAAGAACAAATCGATTTCCAGTAGAAGATTTCGGTAGAGTGCCTAAAATGTCGATAGCAATCCTTTCAAATGGAAAACCCACATTGTAGATTTGGAGTTCTCCCTTGGCACGATGTTTTGGGCCATCACGACTGAAATACACACGGCATTTCTTGCACCACTTCTCTACATCGAACTTGCATGTGGCCCAATAAAATCGTTTGCGGATATTGTCCAACATTTTATTCACCTTGAAATGACCGCCAACTGGGGAAGAATGAGCGAGTTCCAGAATTTCGGTGATCTTAGACCGAGGGACAACAGTTTGATAAACAATTCTCGATTGATTGGTTGATTCCCAACGACGGTAGAGAATTCCATCTCGTAATTCAAGAGAATTCCAATACAATAAGTAGATTTTAATTTCTGTAAAATACAATTAAATACAATTCCCTCAGGATTTTTGAATGAAAGGAGCCATTTCAATGCTGCGTGGTCTGTTCTAATGAGAAATTTCCTCCCGACTAGATAGTGATGGAAATTTTCGACTGACTTGACTACAGCTAACAGTTCGCGATGAGTGGTACAGTAGTTTCGTTCAGCTTTATTCAGACATTTACTAAAGTACACGATGACTTTTTCCTGACTGTTTTGGGTTTGGGACAAAATAGCTCCAATGGCTAGCGAAGAGGCATCAGTGTCAAGAATAAAATCGCCATCTACAATTAGTACTGAAAGAATTGGAGGATTTGTCAAGAGAGATTTCAGGTGATCGAAACTCTTCTGAGCTTTCTCAGTTCATTCAAAAGTAATTTTATCTTCAGTGAGAGTATGAAGAGGTTTTGCGATATGAGCAAATTCTTTCATGTAATCTCTATAATAAGAGCATACTCCGAGGAAGCTTCTGACGTCGGTCTTTGTCAGAGGGATTGGCCATGACAGGATGGAAGAAATCTTTTCCGGACAGCATTTGATTCCTTTTAACGAGACTAAATGACCCAAGAACAAAACCTCATGTTTGAAGAAAATACACTTCTTTGTGTTAACTTTGAGGTTAGCCGTAGACGAGCGCGAGAACACTAACTCAAGGTTTTGGAGATGTTCCTCGAAGTTTCTACCGAACACAATGATGTCATCAACGAAAACACGACATATTTTTCCTATCAAGCCTGATAGAATCTCATTAATGATTCGAATAAATGTTGCCGGGGCATTACATAGTCCGAAAGGGAGAATATTAAATTCCCATAACTCATCTCCAATTGCAAAAGCTGTTTTTTCCTTATCCTTAGGTTCCAATTCAATTTGCCAATAGCCTGATTTTAAGTCGATTGTTGAGAACCAAGTGGAGTTAGAACTAGAATCGAAAATGTCCTCTTTCCTTGGCATTGGCATTGAGTCTTTTTTAGTTTCATTATTTAATCGTCGATAATCTACACAAAAACGAAGGGAGTCATCTTTTTTTTTTTGCTAGGACGACTGGAAAGCACCAAGGACTCCGACTCCGTTGAATGACTGCTTGATCCTTCATTTTCGATAATAGCTCAAGAGCTTCATTTAGATAGTGAAAGGGAATGCGTCGAGGGTTTTGTTTGATTGGAAGACAATTTTCTACAATGATTTAATGTTTTGCTCCCTTGTATCGACCTGAATCACTAGAATTTTTAGAAAAACTAGTTTGGAATTTTGATAAGAATAGTTTTAATTGGTCTTGTTCCTGTTGATTCAATAATTGACAAGAATACTCATAAAGTTTGATCAGATAATCCGGAATTTGGTTTGAAAATTTCTGACTAATTGATGGTAGTTCTCGAGAGATTGTTTGTTTAACAGAAACAATCTTATTGTCATTGTTGATGTTGAATTTATGATTGACGTTTGAGTGGAAATCTCTTAATAATCCTGATTTATAGAGGAAGTCTAATCCCAAAATGCACTGATCAGTGATGTTAGCGAAAACGACATCTAAATTCAGAGAAATGTTACCGATAGAAATGATGACTTGTTTGGTAGCGATATGAGGAAATTCTTCACCTGAAACAGTTAAGATAGTCATAGGTCTGATGACGTTCTTCAACTCATTCAAATCGTGATGGAAAACTTTTGGATTCACGAGAGTGATGTCTGCAGCTGTATCGATAATCATGAAGCAAGAATTTTTATTGATATTTCCATGAATTCTCAAACCTAAAATCAATTTTTCCTTGTTCAGCGAGATTTGGCAACATTTGGCAATATTAGTATTTGATCGAGTCAATTCATCCCCCAATGAATTGACTCTATTTAGTTTTCCAAATTCGAAGTTGAATTCTGTGTAAATTTATGTTGATTTTGATTTTTATTGTTGTTGAGAGTGAAACGGTTCTGTGAGAAATTTGAAAAATTACGATTTTTGTTATTGAAATTACGATTTCCGTTATTAAAATTTTGATAGGGGTGGAATCTGTGAGGTTGTGTTGTTTGCTGAGCATCCTGATGGTTATTATTTCCTGATGAGTAACATTTATTGGCATAATGACCAAATTTTCCACATTTAAAGCATGAAATTTTATCATGATTATTTGAAAGTTTCCTCTGTGTATTTTGATTTGTCACAGATTGATTCATTCTAGAATGATTGAGAGACGATGCAATGGAAGAATTATTAGTGTGTAATAAAAGAGCAATCGATTTGAGTTCCGTAGCTCGTTCAACTGCTTTTTGTAATGACTCAAAGCGTTCTGATCGTAACGTGGATTCGATTTTTGTGTTGTTGATCCCCCCAATAAATGAAAGACATGCGATACGATCTCGTTCATGTTCTGACATGTCCAAATGTGCAAGACGAACTAAGCGCTCGATTTCTGCAGCAAAAGTTTGAAAATCTTCATCTTTTTGTTGTTTACGAGCTTGGAGTTCATTAAAATACATCCTTGATAAATGTTTCTCATCAAAGCGATCATTCAAAATTGTCGTAATTTTTTCATAATCTTTTAATTCATCGCCTTTCAATTTTTCTAAAACCAACTGAGCTTTACCGCGAAGTCGAGTGAGTAATTGAGCTGTTTGCTCGACTCTCGACCAATTATTATGACCAGCGGCGATTTGAAAATGAGTGTGATACCGTGACCATGGTTGTGTTCCATCGTAGGTGTCAGGTTTGATAAAATTATTTTTGACCGANCTTTCAATTTTTCTAAAACCAACTGAGCTTTACCGCGAAGTCGAGTGAGTAATTGAGCTGTTTGCTCGACTCTCGAACAATTATTATGAGTAGGAGGACGATTGCAAAAGAAGCAAAATGTCCTAAAAAATGAAAACTTCCATTTTTATGAAACAATACGATAAGTACGCACCTTCGAAATGATTCACTCTCCAAAAAGATTGAAACAAAAATGAATGAAGTAAGAACGATACAACAAGTCCTTCTGTATCGAATTTGAATAAGAAAAGGCAGGGGTGATTAAAAGCTTCCAAACGAGAATTGATTGGATTAGAAAAAAAAATTGAGCTATTCAAGAAAAAAATGTACTTGATGTACTTGGTAAGCTGAGGGCTTTTAAGTAGGAGGGCTTCCCAAGTACGCCAAGTACAGTTTTTTTCCTTGAATAGTACAATTTTTTTTTCTAATCTAATTAACTCTCATTTGGGAACTTTTAATCAAATTATGTTCCAATTTTTGCTAACGAGATGCCAGCGGCGATTTGAAAGTGAGTGTGATACCGTGACCATGGTTGTGTTCCATCATAGGTGTCAGGTTTGATAAAATTATTTTTGACCGAGTACTGTAACGAAGATGTTTGTGTCGGTGTTGAATAATTCTCCTGATTGAAGTTAGAAGTGAGGTTAGATGTGTGATTGAAAGTGTGAAAAGTGTGAAAGTGGTGTTAGAGGGAGGAAAAATAGGGTTATCTGAGCGTTGATTGGAGAGGGTCGACGGTCCAGTTGGATGAGCTTGTTGAGAATGGGTCCCTGCATTTGTTGTCTGGTCATGCACCTCAGCGATCACCTCAATAAAATCAGGATGTGAGTTGTTGAGGATGGGGGGTGGAGCTCTGGATCTGTTGTGTTGTTCTTCTCTAGCGATGCGCCGATGTTCTTGGAGATCATGTTGAATTGTCTCACGGATACTGCGGATGATCTCGATCCTATCCGCCTGTAGTTTTCGTCGGAACTCTTCTCGAAGATTCCCCCTTACTTCATTTGTAAGCTCAGCCCTCAAACGATCTTGGGAATTGTCACGCCGGTGTTGACGTTGGTCGCTTGGTACTGTGTGTGGACGAAACCCGGTAGCGAGCGGACCAGTGCGGAGATTTGCTGGTTCGGGGGAGATTTCTCTCCTCCGCCCCCTCCTTAGAGACATTTTTCCAGTTGGTCCCACTATTTTTCTCTCAGGTCAATGGTACTCCAATCGTTGGAAAATGTTCAGCTGTAGTTGTTGGGTTCTATATTTCTACCACTTCTGACACCAATGTTAGTTTAGTGAAGGAATAAACTCACAAGACCACAAATTAAGGAAAGGGGTGGTTTTATTGTCCAGAATTATGATCTGTCAGATTGAGGTCCAGAGAATAATTGAAGACCATTCATCTTCAGATGACAGTCGTTTTGAGAATGACAGTTAACTTCTCATTTATGGAATACCAAACTTAAGAAGAGCGGGATACGTAACATATTTTTTAACAAATTTATTTAATAGAAAAAAATAGAGAACAACAAACTTAATCTTGGAAATAGTGTCCATCGTTTTCTATGACCTTGCGCCATCTCTTAGGTAACATACGGATGTCGTCGCGAAAGAAACTTGCAGGCTTCGAGGCGATAAAGTCATCGACGAATGTACGCACATCGTCCAGCGTTTTGAACTGTTTATCCACTAAGGCGTGCTGCATTGACCGGAACAAGTGATAGTTGGATGAAGCCAAGTCTGGTGAATATACCGCGTGCGGGAGAACTTCCCATCCCAAGTTCAAGAAGGTCTTCTGAGTCGCGCAAGCAACGTGAGTTCGAGTATTGTCATGGAGCAGTATGATTTGCCTACTTCCTTGCCCAGTAAATGACCTTGTCCGATCAAGTTCTTCGCTCAGTTTATTCAATTGTCGGCTGTAGCATTCCGCAGTTACCGTCTGACCAATTTCCAGGAGTTCGTAATAAAGCACACCCTTCATGTCCCACCAGATACACATGAGAATCTTCTTTAAGTAGATGTTCTGTTTCGGCGTCGATGTACTGGGTCGCCCGGGATCTACCCATGACTTTGTACGTTTTGGATTCTCGTAAAAAATATACTTTTCATCACTCGTCACAATTTTCCACAAGAAATCCTTTTTTTGTTGCCGGGCAAGCAGTAAAAGGCACAGGTTCATACGTTGACCTAGGTTGTGTTTGGTCAACACATGTGGAACTCACCTTCCAAGTTTTTGGATTTTTCCCATTTGGTGCAAATGCTTGGAAATAGCTGTTTGGCTGACTCCTAACTGAGCTGCAAGTTCTTATTGCGTTTGCGCACAACAAGTCTTCATCCAGTAGAGCTTGCAATTCCGCATCTTCAAACTGTCGAGGCTGTCCAGGGCTCGGCTGGTCACTAAGATCGAAATCACCGCTTCTAAAATGTTTGTACCAATAATTATACGTTTCTTAAGACACCACGTCGGCACCAAGAACACTATATATTGATTCCCGTGCTTGAGCAGCATTTTTTCCTTGTTAGAATTTATATAAAATGCAGTGCCGGATGTGCTGTCTATCAGTTGCGATCGTAAAGTCTGCTATTCTGAGAGGTTATGTAACTCACGTAGACTTTTCGTTCGGTGTTCTGAAACCTTTTGTCCGATCCTTTCAAAACAACAAAAAACCGCGAAAATATTTCTATTTTAAATATAATCTTAAGCTCGAAGAAAAAATCTGTAAAAATTAAGTCATACACCTAATAATAGTGCCCGTATTCACGCTCTCAGAACCCAAAGCTATAATTCAATTTTTCTGATTTTTTTTGTTGGTGATTACTGTCTGGTGTATGCTACAGTTGGAACCAGCTCTCCAGTTGCCACCGTTGCATTGGGGATTATTCACCTAATGTAGAAGATTTTTGCGTAATGGTGAGCGTTATTTGTTCTGTGAGTGCTCGCATAATTTTGCATTAATTGTCTCCGGTGGTCACTTTGGCCCCGTTTGAAGAGAAATTAGGTTTTTTTCTACGATGCGGCACTCAGCAGCCATCAGCTGCAGTGTTCTTCTTATCATTATTAGTAAATTTTGTTTCATGCTTCGCATTACTCACTATGTGCTGATTTATGGGAATTATGGATCAATGTTTGGCCCCACAATTACGATCGTTTCTCTTTCATCGTCGTGGCTCTCGCTTTGTTCGCGTTCGGGTGATCCCCCGCGTTCGTCGCGTCTTCTACGCTCCATTATCAAACTGAATATTATTTTTTTTAATACTATTATTTTATATCGAGCCATTGCTCACAGGAGCACTTCCCCGTAAATTTGTAGTTTCCCCCGAGGACATCATTATTATGTGAAAAGTATTTTTTTGGTATCGAATTATAAAGATTTGTTTTTGCTGAAAGACATTTTATTTTGTTTGTTACCGAACACGGTGTCCAGCGTATGGTTTGGGCCTGTTCCCACACGCCACCGCGGATCTTGATGAGCTAGCCGTGGAGTACTTGCTCGGACACGCGTGACCTTGTCCTTTGGAGGTCAAAAGGACTGGCACCCCGATTGGCATTTGGTTCCTCTCGATTTTTCCCCATCACTAATATTTTCCGGGTCGAGAGCTCCAATAAAGGGTTGCAAAGTTAGTGGAGGACCACCCGGTTGAAACCCGCAAGCGCAGTAGGAAAAAATAGGTCACAATATACATATATATGTTTTGCTTTATTATTTTTCAAAAATAAATATATTTATTGAAAATTCTTTTCATATTTTATATGTCCATTTTCATATATTATTCAATTCCGTTCTTCACATGATAAGCAAAGCAATGCCGCGGAAACTGTTACAAAAAACATTACATGCTTGTTTTAAAAGGGATAGCAATCGCATTTTGAAAAAAACCGAAGAGAGATTCAACGCGGATTCAGCGCGAAAAAATTTATCTCGAAATGGTAATTTCATACTTGGGGCAAAAAAAATTCTACATTTTTGTAGAACTGTGTTATTGATATCGTTGGCTTCCGGATGAATGCTGAATTTCTTTTCAGCATTGCGCCTAAGTCTCGCAAATATTGCAGCTGGTATCTTCAGGACTTAAACTCCGATTATGACTGTTGATGCCGTCTCGATACTTGCTTTCCATCTATCGTTGATATTTGGCTAACATTCTAGCGCACCACTAATGCAGGGTGGACTCTTCTAAGAGGCTGTCCATAAATTATATATGAGGTTACAGGGCAGGGGGTACGTCCAAGATTTTCTACGATGTCTTATGTGGGGAGCGGGGGAGGGGTGGTCTTCAAGAATCTTACATAAGAATCCAACGTGGTCGAGACATGGTTGAGAACTCATGTGTAGGGCCGGAGACTTTATTTGATAAGAAGTCTGATAACAAAATTACTAGGCAACTGTGCATATAAACATATGCTACAGGGTGTTTACAAAAAAATATTCAATCTGTGAATAAAGTAGATTCATACAAAAGATTAAATATCTCCAAATTTCAGATTTTTATGGACAAATTTCATCGCATTTATGTTGAATTTTCTAAAAATTAATCACGAAAAACTCAAGGTGTCACACACACATACACATACAGACATGACTCTAACAACACCATTTCTTCATTTTCCTAACATTATAGACCATTTGCAATCAAACGTATCAAATCAGTTGATTTATCAACATATTTTCCACAGACCCACCCAATACATGCATGGTGGGTAGCGGAAGCATAATTGGGAATTATGAAAAAGAAACTTCACTCTTAGAATATCTGAGCTTTGAAGTAAAAATCCCTGATCGTTACGAAATTTAACCTTCAAAACGTATGACCCTCTACACATTTCAGCTGAAATTTTACCCAGATATGCTCCCAAATAATGCCAATTATTTCACAAAAGTTCAGATTCTTATCTACGGCTTTACTCCATTTGCTTCCACGTGGAAGCTTTGTAATCGTGATGTTTTTAACTTCCCGGGACAGGGAAGCTATAGTAATCACCTCGAAAATCAAAAATCTATGTTCCATCATATCTTCACGTTTCAAGGTGTCCAGAATATTTGCAGACCATTGCAATACAATATCTGTGTGTGTGTGTGTGTGTGTGTGTGTGTGTGTGTGTGTGTGTGTGTGTGTGTGTGTGTGTGTGTGTGTGTGTGTGTGTGTGTGTGTGTGTGTGTGTGTGTGTGTGNGGGAAATCTTCGAAAGAGTCTCGTAAAGTGATGTTAAAAACCAGATCTGGGATTTTACCTGGTAAAACCCCCTTTTCTGCTCTTTTCTTCTCACCCCATACTCCCTGCGGGACCGCCGCCAGGCATTACTTCACGGGGGGGGGGGCATTCTAGCCGTAGCTCTTCCTCTGTTCAAACGCTGGGCCGTACGTCCTCCTTTCTCACTGAGATGTTGACGGTGAGAAGGAGGTTCCGGTAGCTTTTTCTTCTATACAGCGTTCTTTCGACGGCGCTCTTCCTCACGAAGCTTTTTCATGGCTTTCGCACGCGAAGTCGCCAGTTGCGTCCCAGGCTGCCTTCGATGATAGCATTGCTTCCACCAGGCTCTCAGGCAGGATCGTTCCACCAAGTGCAGGCTCCCACTCCCAGCGGCTCTTTCTGAAACGTGAACATACGGAAAACACATGTTCTGCGTCTTCTTCAGTACCTGTACATGAGGGGCAATTCGGGGAATCCTCATGTTTGAATTTATGAAGATACGCCCGAAAACACCCATGTCCTGAAAGCATCTGACTCAAGTAATAGTTTACCTCGCCATGTTCAAGGTTTACCCAAGCAACTATCTGCGGGATCAGGCGATACGTCCATCGCCCTTTCAGTGAGGTACCCCATTGTGACTGCCATCTCTCGTTACTCTTACGCTTCGCTTCTGCCTTGAGCTCGGTTGGGCTCAGTGAGGTCGATCCTTTTTGCCGATACAGGGATCCTCGTTCCTCGGCTAATACTACCGGCATCATTCCGGCTATGATAGACAAGGCATCGTCGGACACAGTGCGAAAAGCGCTGGTAACGCTGCGGGCACTCAGTCGCTAAACAGCTGCCACTTTGCGTCGGATCTCTTATACTTGGAGTGCATCCGCCCAAATAGCGATGCCGTAGGTGAGTACTGATGTAATCACCGACGGCAGTAAAGCTCGTCTCCTCTGCTTGGGACCTCCAATATTGGGGATGAGGCATGATAAGGCGACTCGAATCCCGGATGCCTTGGTGGTTACGGTTCCACTTGCTGTTTGAAGTTGAGCTGGGTATGAATCATCACCCCCAAGTACCGAATGGACGGCTGGGATGTGAGTAATCCCCGACTCGCAGCGTAATTGTCTCTAAGATATTCCTACTTGTAATCAATACGGCCTCGGTTTTATGCTCAGCCAGACTCACGCCAACTGAGTTCATCCAACCGCGGATCGCTCCAAAATTCATTTTGAAGGCAAGTTTGATGTCCTCCAGCTGTTTTCCCACGATCACTGCGGCCACATCATCGGCAAAAACTACGCGACGCACATTGGGTGGCAGTGTCAGCTTTAGCAGGCCATCGTACATGACATTCCACAGGAGAGGACCCAGTACCGAGCCCTGAGGCACCCCTCCAGTGACTCTGTACTCTTTGGGGCCACACTCCGTATCGTACTTGAGAGCCCTCCCGATGAAGTAAACGTCCACCATCCTCCGAAGGTATTCAGGCACGCCAAAACTCTCGAGGGCATCTAAAATGCAGTCCCATCTGCCTGAGTTGAATGCGTTCCTAATGTCTTGCGACGCTACTAAGCAGTACTTCTTTGTGCCTCTGTACCATATTTTCCCTGAAATCGCTTCCCTAGCTGTGTCAACAACTAGATTAATGGCTTCAAGGGTAGATTGACCTCTCCGAAAGCCGTACTGGTTGGTGGCCAGCAATGGTTCAACTGCGGTTTCTATTCTCCTGTAAACGATGCGCTCGAGGATCTTACCAGCTGTATCGAGCATGCAATGGGGATGGTAGGATGAAGGTTCGTCCGGTGACTTTTTCCCTTTCGGGAGTAATACCAGCCTGTGCTGCTTCCATTTTGCAGGGAAGGTGGCCTCGCTGAGACAATCATTGTACACGTCCAAGAATAGGCCTGGTTGCGCATAGATAGCGCAGTCAGCGCAATGGTGGGAATCCCATCAAGACCGGGAGCCATGGTATTCCCGACCCTATCACATGCCTCCATCAGCTCATCCTCAGTGACTGGTGGGACCACCGACGGTTTTCCTCGTTTATCGGCACGCTGGAGTCCCGGTTGTTGTGGGAAGAGCACCGTGACGATGGTCTCCAAGAGCACAGGGCACGTCGGCGATGGCATGGGCTGGCTTTTGAGCCGCGTCATCACCACCTTGTACTGCCTGCCCCACGGATCGCCTTCCACCTCAGCAGTCAACTCCTTCCAGGAATATGCTTTGCTGCGCTTGATGGCCTTGTTGAGCTTACGGCGTGACTTCCTGTACCTCATCTCCTCAGTCAGTCTATCTAGGTGAACTCGTTAATCGAAAGGCTCGGCGGGGCATAGCAGCTGTAGACATAGATGCCATCAACCTTAGCCCTGACAAAACTATACTACTGGTGCTCTGAAAAGGTCGATTTTCACAAGCCCAGATGACAGCCTTCTTGCTGGTGTCAGTAACCAAAGGTTGGGTGCCAAGATGTCTATATGGCTCTGAGATGCAGACAAGATCGACCTTCCGCTCCCGCACCGTCTGCATTAGCAGATCGTGTGCGGCCTCACAGTGGTTAAGGTTGAGCTACAGTACTCTCATCGCCGTCCGTTGGTGAGCTTCTAGAGCACCTCCTTATATGCTGGGCATCTGCTGCTACCAGCAATATGGGCACAATTCTCGTTGCCTCCTTTTTCGGTGCACAGGGAACATCGAAGCTCCTTCTTACAGTCCGCAAACTTGTGGTCGGGCTCAGCGCACCTGACACATAATTTTGACCTATCGACTTGACTCCTGCATTTAGTGTCGAGATGGCCGTAGTGCCAGCACTTGAAGCACTTGATCGGTCTCTCCACTATACCACTTACTATACGGCAGTTCACCCAACCTATTTTAATCTTCCCGTGCTCTCCTAGAATCTTCCGCCCTGCGGTTGTTGCGAGCGTTACTGAGGCAGTCTGGGTTCCTCTAAATGCCTTGCTTATGGACTTGATTGCCCCTGGATCGATCGTATACTCATCTCCCGTTGCCGCCTACAACGCTTCGAATACTTCCTCCCTCGTTGTGATTTCGTCAAGGTCTTTGATTTTGAGATCTTCCTGTGGTCCCTTACTGAGCATCTCTGCGTCGCCTTCGAGGAGACGGCTGATGGTTTTACACAGCTGAGGTGCTCCGTCCGTCGTCCTCCTTTGGAAGGTGAGCAGCATATCTCCGGTTGTCGTCCGCCGGATCTTATGGACGCAGTCGGCTTGCTCTTGGGGGACTTCCTTCCTCACCCGACGAAGTATCTCGCAGTATTGCTCCTTGTGCTTGGGGCGTAAAATCGGCGCATCAGGTCTTGCCACTGAATCCCATGGAGTCTTCTTCTTCTGCTCTTTCTTCTTGTTGTTCTTCTTGGGGGGGCATGTCCGAGTCCTTGGTCGTCGTTTCAGAGTCCCTACGTGAGCGCAGCAGCAGTGTTGGTCCCGTCCCTTGGACCGCCTCAGTAGCTGTTTGGGCTTTAGCGAGTGTCCTCTCCAGATCCTCCAGCCGTTTGAAGGCACTGCAGATGGCAACCACTTCGGATTTGATCTCCTTATGGATGTTCTGCTTGGGCAGAACGCACTTCTGTAGGTCGTAGGGGAGTGCTCCGAGTCGCCCGAATGATGGAAGCCATTGTTTCTCATGTTGGGTCTGAGACCCTCCCCCACTTGTAGTATCTGAGGCCAAAGGGGTCCACCTTTGCAGGACGTGATGATTGGCTCTTCCCACAATCTATAGAGCCGGCACCAGCCACCGGGCTTGCACCCGATGGGAACTGGTGGCGGGATTAACTTTATCGGGTATGCCCGCATGGGAACTTTGCATTTTGTCATCATTATTCATTGCAAATCCAGGCTGTTGACGGGAGCCCTTGCGATTCTCTTTGTTGAAAGCTGTTATAGGGAACCCACCCTGCACGCCGCTTTTTGGTCCGCGGGAGCGAAGCTCCGGTCCCCTGGGCATGTGAGCCGACCCAGCTGTCAGCAAGCCGACCGAGCAGTCAACAAGCCAACCGAACGGTCAGCAAGCGAAGCCAGTGGTCAGCCCACCGGCCCAGAGAACACACCCTATCCGCCACCTGGGGACGCGCCGCCGTAGGAGTTGGGCTTCACCCTGGCGGTGTGTGTATGTGTGTGCCAAAAAATTCGACAACGATTTCTCATGAACCAATGTCGCTATCAAGATCATATGGTACATAATCGAAGCGTCTTCACGTCACTTACATCTGATCAGATCCTCAAGTAAATCGATCCGGTTTTTCTATAAAAACATAGAAAAAAGGAAATTTCTAAAAATCTTTTCGTCGATGGGTACTCATAGAGGGAAAGTTATGCATTGAGAACGCACAACCACAAAATTAGAATCCTCCTCGCCTGCACTCCAATTTTTCAGTAAAAATTCATCTTCCTAAGTTTGGGAGATATCCTGGAAAAAAAAAACTCAATTTCTTTAGTTGTGAATCCTCAATGTACCACTCCCCCTCTCCGCCCTCCTCAATTTTTCAGTGATAAAATTGCTATCTCCCTTAGTTTTGGAGATATCCGTGAAAAATGAAAAACCCAATCTTTTTGGTTGTTAATTCTCAATACACAACCCACCCACCCTTCTCCGAGGCCCAATTTTTAAGTAAAAATTCGCTATCTCCCATAATTTCGGAAAACCCCTCTCCCCATTTATGAAACTACCATTCAGTAAAATCCC
>NW_021680744.1:272465-287464 GCF_001412515.2 Diachasma alloeum
CCCCCCCCCCTGAATATCACTACGCCTATGTATAATCCCCCATACATAAAGCCCTCTTTTTACAACCCCACCCTTCCAAAAAAAATTCAAAAAATTTTCTATATTTTTTGTAAAATCAAGTATATTTTGGTGTAAAATTAATACCAATTTTCATAATTAATTTCAAACGATTTTCTAAAACTTAGAAAAATGTGGCGGTTAGGTGTATAGAGACACAATAATAACTCGGGGTTGTGGAATATAAAGGCGTTGTATTTATCGCAGAGAGATGTTTACATTGAATATATAAATCGGACTCAATTCAACTGACTGACTGAATTGACTGACTGACTGATTGAGATATTCATCGAGGAGCGTGCGAGTTTAAATACCTTCTGTTATGAAAGGTTCGAGAACCGTCCAGAAATCTCGTGAGGGACAAGGACAGAATGACGCCCGTCTCGAATATTGTTAGGGATGAATCCCTGGGTTTTGCTATTCGGAGATAAATCTCCCTACAGTGGGGAGATACTGGAATCCGATATATTACTCGGTAGAATTAGAGGTATTTATTTATTCAAACAAACTCATAGTTATCCTGAAGGGATAAATATAAGGAATTTACAAAGATGATACAAAATAAGTATTATGCTTGATTTATGCTGACAATTGAACTCCCGAATTCTCGTGACAGTGTTGCACATGAACGATGAATTAGTAAAATAATGAGTGAAGGAAGTTGAACTCAATTCATTGTTCAACTTCTCCACTTTAGTAAATAAATTATTACTTAATATGACATTATTTTGGGGCATCACATTCGTCCCCGCTAGGGAAGAAAATTTCTACCATTGGAAATTTTCTTATCTAATAATATTTTTACATGATTTTCACGTAGTCCAAGAATAATTCCCTGGCTGAAATTGCATGTTCTGATGGTGGCTCGAATTAAGGTGAACAGGAAATAATTCCCTGTTGTTGACATTTTGTTCGAGCGTTTGATCTTTTTTTTTTTACTTCAATTAGTGAAGTGTTTGGGTTGTTAAATAACACTGTTTCGATTGTAATTCCTGAATGAAACATTTAAAAACTAGACTTCAAACAGAAGCTTTGATTTTCAATCATTTGGATCATTGAATCTTCAAAACTAAATTTTTGAAAGAACTCCTTTCTCTTGTAAAACTTGTATTCTATCGAATTTAATTTTGTTTCGAGGATCATTTTCTTACGACCTGGTTGGATTACATAAATCACTCGCTTTTCGATGACTAGAATGTCCACGTGTTCGTCTGCTTGATTCTACTTAATTCTTCGGTTCTGTCGCATCCGCAGGTTGATGTGTCTTCCACGGTGTATTTGATGCGTTCTCTTCCCCTTCTCCGGGTGAGATCAAGACTCTCGTTGATTATCGTGAGATTTACAAAATTCCAGCTGTTCCTCCCCGTTTGAAGGAGAATTGTGCCGTTCTGCACAATTTAAACATCAGTTTGATAATTTATCCCAGGGACAAAATTTTTTATTGGTCCGACGATCCAATTTTTACGTTGAAACTTCTGCAGATTCATTAGAAAATTCTGCGTATCAAGTTCGCAGGTGATTTGATAGTGCTGATTATGCACCACAGTAACGAAAAATATTCTCTGCCACCAAGTTTTCTCCGTCGACTTCTTGACTTCGTTGGTTGTGGAGAAAATATACTTGGTGAGGATGACCAGTGTAATCAGAAAGGGTTCTTTTTGGGGGGATCTGAGCCAGTGTTCTCGTCGATGGCAAATGAGGCTGTCAAAGTCATCTCTAAAAAAAACATCTGCCCGTGGAGTTTTCGGCCGGTGCTCTCGTGGACGAGCCACGACTAGGGTGCTCAGACCAAGGTCCCGCTTCGTAAATTTGAGATGCAGTACTCTCTGTAAACGGCAATCGGTGTCTAGGGTGTCGAGGCTACTGATATCTTCTCCCGACTTTATGAATTCGAGAACGTCCATGGTAGTAATCCATTGCTGTCCTCACTGTTTGGAGGATGATTGTCGCTCTAAGGATTGTGTCTCCCCCGTAATTTTTTTGGTCATTGAACTCTTTATTCCGATTCTCCTCATGCTTGTCGGCCACCATTCCTCTAATCTTTTGATCCCTCCTGTTAGGCAAGAGTGCCGAAATGGCCTCCCCAGTTCTACTTGGCTATGTGGACTGAGCTTCTGCAGCTGCTCCTGGTGAATCTATCTCGTCGGCCCTGCTACGTTCCGTTGGCGTCCTTGAACCAAAGGTGTTTTCTCTATAGCCGGTTTCCTTGGGACATTTCCGGCTATTGCATAATTGGCTAAATCTGCAATCACTCCTGGAAGTACCGTGTGCCTGTTGCAATTCTCAAATTGTATTTTCAAAAGTGAAAATAAATTGAGCAACAAATAGTCGTATTCATTGAAATGGGTACTCCTTATTGATCCTAGCACGTCACCGTCCTTCCTGTCAGGATGTTTTAACGGATCTTGGCTCCTGTTGAATCGGCAATGGATCAGGAGCCCATAAAAGTGGAGGAGTTTCATCATCAGCTCAAAACTCGGTTCTTTATACGATATTATTTTAATCGTATATTTTCCCTGTTCTTCTTCGTAGTTAGCTCGGATATCCGACTCGTCTGCTCGGCCGTCGAAGAATGTGCATTTTGCTGACTCGGCGCTTCGGCTGTCCAGGAGTTGTAACTGTACGCGTCGCCAGTCGAACTTCCAACTCCGTAATCCGATGGCTGCTTTGTTTATCTCTTTCGTTGAAGTTTTTATTCGAATTATTTTATGAATTTTCTTCACTGTGACGTCATTAGTGGACACTTCTTGGGATTTCATTGCCGCCTGGTACTTTCTGGCGGCTTTACCCCACGTTTTATCGGATTTTGAAGGATTTTGAGGGCTTCGCACCGCCGAATCTTGCACTGTAGCCTTTGTAGCATTCACCAGTATTGGTTGTTCTCCCTATTTATCGATATCCATCGACAGATCGCTTCCCACGTTCAGCATTGTTCTGGAAACTGACTCTCTTGTAGGGAGGCATGTGTTTACTCCCTCTCGATGCTCGTAGACATGTGGTGATCCGCGTCACATTGACCTGTGTGTGCCGATGTCAGGTCACCAGCATCCAATTCCCCCGAATTTTCCGCTGCCTGGCATATATGGCCGTGATTTTTCCCAGCGGGTCCTCTCAAGTTAAAGGAACCAAACATCCAAGTTCCTTTTCTGCCTCGTGACCAGCCAAATAGGTTTATCAGTGATTGATTTTCATTGGTAGGTCTTTGAAATTGAGTTGCTTTGGTCCTGTTGAGCATATCAATCGTTGATTTTCTTCCCGCACCTTCCTCATACTCGATTCGGTGAAACATTCTGTGAACCCAAATGTTGAAGAATGCGCACGTCAGCGCATGGCTTGGTGGATAACTCGAGAACGGTTTCTTCTCGCCGTTTGCTGTACAGCTGACATTGTAATTTGATGCCTACTATGTCCAATTCTTTTATTTGAGGTTTTATTCCAATTAATATGTTTGGGGCGTCGATGCCACCTGCTACCTCTTTTGACTTCATCGTCTCCTGATATCAGTTGACGATTCTACCCTGTATTTTGCCGGTTTTTGGGAGTTTCCGAGGGTTGTTCCTCTCCAAATCTCTCTTCACCGCCGTAGTGGGGGCTGCCAGAGGAATCCCCGCTCTGCACTCTGTTGTCCTCCATATTATCACTATATTGGGACAATCTAATGTAGGCGCGTATGTATTGGTGCTGAGGAACTGCCCTTTGCTGGATGCTGACCATCGATCTCCATCTACAGATGATATAATCAGGGTGCCTTTTCTCATTTCCATGTATAGGATGAAGAGCGCTCACTGTGGATGTGTGGCCCATTCGTTGTTGCTCGTAACAGATGAAATCGTGGTCTTCTCTCCCTCAGGTTGAAGGTGATCCATCGATATGCGGATTTGCGCCCAACTTCAGATTCTTGATAGACAATTCTATCCTTCAAGTTGTCACACAGCGTTGAAAGTTCGGAGTCTGTTCCGCCTTTAATTTCTGTGAAGAAATCAGCCTCTGCCGCCTTTCTTGAGGTTGCAGCTCTTCCCGGCTCTGTGTAGGACTTCCTCTTTCCTGCAGACCCCAAAAGCGCAGCTTCCGTGGGGTCCGAATTCTGCAATACCAAATCTCTCTTGTGCAGACTCTTTGATGTCGCCCATGACCGGAGAATGTGCGCCATATTAGATCGGAGAAGAGTCTCCTTGAATGCAGTAATTTGCATTGAGACCCTAATCTCTTCCTCCAAACCGGATGAATTATTCGCGTGGACATTCTCATTTCCACTGCTCTGGATAGGCCTGCCATTACGCCCGGGTGAGGATGTTTTAACGCCTGCAGTGTGAGCCAAGACATTGAGCATGGTCAAGATCTTGACGTCAGTCGGTGGAGTGAACTCTGTCCGAGTCTCAGTCATCGGCCGCACACCTGCGACGATTTTCACATTGTGCTGAGTATGCAGTAGGACTCGATTCCGACTCTTTTGGTATGAGTTCACTACACCCGTACTGTTTTCATCGAATACCAACTAGCATCCATGTTACCCTGATACTCTCAAAAATTTTATAGCGCTTGATTCTCTACCCTTAGCGACCAGGAGCCCTCCCAAGGGTCCATGAGCGATCAGTATGCCACAACCAATCTCGTGCTGTAGTTCTATGAATTTCCCGATTTTACAGTTTATTCCTATTGTTATTGCGTTAACGTGGTAATTTCGTTGAACCTTCTGCAAGTTCCTTCTTGGCTCCGAAGTCCCTTGGCCCTTCTTGGATAGCTCCAATGAAGTCCCTTAGCCCTTCTTGGATAGCTCCAATGGTATATGAAGAGTGAAAGATTTTCCCTCGTGAGAAATCACAATGATGATTGACACCTTATCTAGACCTCTTGTAGAATAGTATAAAATTGTTACTCGAGGAATGATTTTCAGGCGCCCTTGTATGAGACGCGCAAAACACTTTGCAGCATGGATTCCCTGAAGATGAGTCTCAGCTCTACCTTCTTCAGGAATCAGGTTCTGATATTTCTCAGTGGACCATTGCTGAAAATCGTCCTGCCGCAGAATATCGTTGATTTTCGGAAGCTGAATGTAGTCCTCCTCCGGCCATAGCACAATATCTCTGTTTCGACTCTAAATCTGGCCAGTGTCAATCATTCCATACGTAGAAAATTGCAGTTTTTGCCCTCCGGTGATCTCAGAATTCCCCATTCGCTGATATCCTGCTTCTGTTACCATCGATCGATGCGGATCGAGACTCCATTGAATAGCCCCGATAATTACTTTTGGCACGATGGTAGATTTATTCTCAGGTCTTTTTTCAACTGAAACGAGATTGCCTGCCCGAATTAGAAATAAATAACAACTTTACCAAGTGTCAAAACCTCTTGATCGGCAATTCCCCGCAGAATATTGATATCCTCCATTAACGGGAATCCTTTGCGTATTTTCCCGAGTTTTATCAGTGAAACAGCAGCTTCTGAATCTACCAGGAAAACTGTCCGCTTCCTAAGTTTTCCGGCCTCCAAGACAATATGATTTTTCAATTTATTATATTGCACCGGCCTTATTATTCACCTTGCATTCTGCGTGTGCTCTAATTGTCTCAGGATGCCGCTCGAATCACGTTCAATCTTGCACGTCATCACCTGATGTACCTCTCTGGAATTGCGATTGAGTGACTTTAACCTCCTGGATTTTTCGTTTTTATTTTTATTCTTACGTTTGGTGTAAACGTTGCTCTTAATTTCGGCCTTATTTCCATTTAGAATGATCTCAATTTCTACTGAGTCAGAAATTCCAAGTCGTTTCTTCAGTTTGCGGCAAACATATGCATTATGACCTTCATATTTGCAGTATTTCCATTTCTCCTGATTTCGATTTTCGACATTAAGTTTAGAATTCGACCGAATTACTTCGTCGTTTCCATTTTCCAATGAGAGTCCACACTCTGCAGTTGTGTGTCCCTCTTCTCCGCAGTTGAAACAAACGTTCAATTTCAGTTGACCTTGTTGTTGGTCCCTCCGCGTTGTTCTCGCCCTATTTTCTAGGGGCATCATTTTCTTTAAAAAATCTGGAATGTTGGCTCCTGCAACGGCATTGTCCTCAATCTTCGCCTGCGTTATTGAGCCTTTATTGTTTGAAATTCCGCCAATTGATAACACGTATTGCCCCGTGTCCCACTTCGGATTTTTCGCTGAACTCAGCAACATTGCCTTCTCGAGTTCTGCTGCTGTTTCCCAACACTTGTGAAATGTCCAAAATTTCACTAATTTCACCAAGCGCTGAATCGGTTGTATCAACCCCAATTCGAAACGAATTTTGACTAATTCCATTGCTAACCTCTCGACGCGAACCTCAAATGCGCTAATGCTCTCACCTGTACCCTGTCGAAGGCTACAAAATTCCAGATGTAATTCTTTCAAAGTTCTTCCTCTGGATCCTCCCTCTTTTATACTCCTGTACCTGGAGTCCACCAGAGTTATATTATTTTTGCTGCTTGGTACTAAGGGGGTCGTACCTTCTATAGCATCTGCAAAATCATGACTTTCGTGATCAGCTGGGCCGATGACATCCGTCGCCGCCTTCATGGGCGTATTCGATACACCGACTGCTGACAACGCACCTAGTACGTCTACCAGGACTGGTGCTCTGACCAGTTGCTCTGTTAGGGCTGGCCCGCCGGTTAGGGCTTCCTCAATAACTGACACACTTGCTAGTGTCTTCAGGCCCATCTCAATAAACTTTATCTCTCCGCGAGGTATACCGTGAACTCGTTTGGAGACTGACATGCCCTCCAGAGCCTCACTGAGTCGCTCTATATCTACAGTACTTTCAATTACCTGAGAGACCGCAGATTGCAGTGGAAATTTTCCGGAATTATTTCCACTCCGACGACAAAAATTCCTGGCTGCAACAAATTCCACGCATATGTCTGTATAAAGCCATAACTATTAATGTAACTTGACTATTGCTAGTAAAAAGTCACAAAAATATTTCTTAATGCAGCTGAATAGTTATTAAATACTTATCAGCTGCTCCGGTTTCCCTCCCCCTTTAAGAGAGAACCAAATCTGATCGTTGAAATTGAGGACAAAGTCAGACCTCGTACTATTTAGTTGAATAGGCGTTCTGGATCCAAAACGTCGCTCAGTACGATTGGAATCTGATTCTGGTGATCTATCCCAGGATAGTCTTCTCTCTCCCCCCATGAAAATACACTCCGGGGGATGATAACGAACTTTTAATCCTCCAAAGTTTACCGAATTATTCTCGTACCCTACTGTAGGCGTCGACAAGAGTTGATCAGGCCCTTTCTTCAAAGACGCACCGCTGCCACCAAAAATGTTAGGGATGAATCCCTGGGTTCTGCTATTCGGAGATAAATCTCCCTACAGTGGGTAGATACTGGAATCCGGTATATTACTCGGTAGAATTAGAGGTATTTATTTATTCAAACTAACTCATAGTTATCCTGAAGGGATAAGTATGAGGAATTTACAAAGATGATACACAATAAGTATTATGCTTGATTTCCGTTGACGACTGAACTCCCGAATTCTCGTGAATTCAGTTTATCTAAGAATTAAGCGGGTCATGTTATGACACTGGTCAGCAGTGTTGTACATGAACGCTGAATTAGTAAAATAATGAGTGAAGCAAGTTGAACTCAATTCATTGTTCAACTTTTTCACTTTAGTAAATAAATTATCTTAAATATAATAAATCTGTTGCCGATTCTTTGTTCGTGATTCACGCTAAAACCACTGAATGGATTTTCATGGGGTTTTCACTGTTAAATAGCTTAAGGTCCCCAGATGCCTTTAGGTTCTAATTTATCGCGCTGCGTTGCATAGTTCAGTATGCAACGTGGAAACTTCTTGAAAATTCTAGAACTTGTTGGAACTTTCTGGAGAGGTCCGGAACTTTCTAGAGAAATCTAGGATATTCTCCAGTTTTTGAAATTTTTTTCGAATTTTCGAGAAAATTCACCGATTTTTCTAGAATATTCGAGAAAATTTTCCAGTTCTATAATAATGAGCATAGTCAGTGCATACGTGGCAGAGCAAAGGCTCCCGAACCTCCCACTCTAAACTATTGGGGTTTCACCTTGGGTTTGCGTGGAGGGTGCGGAGGGGACGTCGAAAATAAACACCGTCGATTCACGATCAGCAGAGCAAAAGCTCACTATTAGAATTTGTTGCACTGCGTTGCATAGTTCAGTATGTAATATAGAAACTTTTAGAATATTCTAGAACTTTCTGGAAAATTCTAGAACTTTCCAGAGAAATCTAGGGTATTCTCATGTTTTTGAAATTTTTTTCGAGAAAATTGAAAAAAATTCTCATTCTATAGAAAATTCGAGAAAATTCACCGATTTTTCTAGAATATTCGAGAAAATTTTCCAATTTTATAACGATGAGCATAGTCGGCGTACACCTGGCAGAGCAAAGGCTCTCGAACCTCCCACTCTAAAGTATTGGGGTTTCACCTTGGGTCTGCGTGGAGGGTGTGGAGGAGACGTCGAAAATAAACACCGTCGATAATAATGATGTCATAAATGTTCACCTTCATTTTTATTTCTACCCTGTTGCATAATAAATTGAAATCTAAACATAGAAACTTCCCAAAAATTCTAAAACTTTCTGAATAATTCTAAAATTTTCCATTCAAGGGTTTTCCAAAGAAATTAAGAAAATTCTGGAGTATTCTAAAAAAAATCGAGAATAATAACACGTTTAACATCATCTCGATATTCATTTTTTTCTATTTTGCCCGAGCGAAGCCGGGGTCCATAGCTAGTTACTTAATATATGACATTATTTTAGGGCATAACAATATGATGGTATAGAATATTCGAGACGCGTTAACTAAATTCCGAAATAATAATTCGTTTGTGGCTCGCGCCACAAAAAAAGTTCTAAATTTTGGAAACGTGATAGTTCGAAACCACAGTTTCTAAAATTTAGAAACTTTTTTCTAAAGCGAATCCACTTTTTCCGTGTGTGTATTTTGTATTGAATAAGGCGACCATTAGCAGAGTTTTTTAAAATATCATCTGGATATCGAAAGTTCACTTATATTTTAAGTTTCGTTGTGAAATAAGTGTTTAATTAGTTAATTCCAATGAATTGTCATGAATAAAAGTTGTCGATAGCTTACATGTTTATTTGATTTATTATCACGATTATAGATTTCTTTTTTGCTTCCTATAAATATCAATTTAATTTCCTGCTAAGAATTATGACGGAAAAACCGGGAAGTTGTTGCGACCCGTTCAATGGGGCACACTCACTTCAACGCATCACTATTAACGTACCCACATTCGGGAGCGAACGACCAACAACTCAGTGATTCATTTAATAATTGAGACACCACTTAAAAAGACGCCACGTAGTTCGATTTTTTTAATTTTCGGTGGAAATGCCTAGAAATGTCATAAAACGTGAAGAAATGATATTTGTAAAAAAAAAAGTGTATGTTTGTATGGATGTGTGCATATGTGTGTTCGTATGTCCAGAACTGACCCCATAACTCAAGAATTATTAAGGCAAAGATGCTGAAATTCTGGGTGCTAATTGGTACTATTGAGGCTTAAATTTGTGCTAAATTTCAAATCGATCGGTTGAACAGTTCCGGAGACATAGTAATTCCTCGAAAATCGTTTTTGCTGATATCTCCTGGGCCATTCGACCGATTCGATTTTTTTTTTTCAAAATACTCGTCATGATGATACTTATTTAATTGGATTGAAAAAAGACCCTTACACCCTGAGGAATGTAGTTTTATTTTCGTTTTTTCATTTTTGCTTCCGAATGGAAGCATTGTAATCGTTCAAATCTAAGTTTTAGATTTGTTGTGTTCCATCGACCCATTATGATCAAAAAAGTCCGAAAAAGCATTTCTGTAAGCCGTGTCGGTCCGTATGTGTGTATGTATGTATTAATGTGACAAAGTTTTTCATCAATGCGTAGACGTTGACTCGCGATCACCGAAGCGGTAATTGGTGGTTGAGAATGTGGGTGATCGTAACGTGAGTAACGTAGTTCCACTTTGGTCAGATCAGCCTCTCCATGTCTCAGGTTGTGAAGAGTCCCGGCAGATTCGCAAATAATCCTGAAACTCTCCCGAGTCGAAATACTCGGGAGGAGAAAGAATGCTGAAGGAGTCGAAAGATCTCCTAGAATAGATGTGAAGTCAATTCACTAGGGTAATTATACCGCAAGGCATAATACACGGTTGAAAAGGATCGTGAGGATGTGATGGAAATGCTCCTGGTGGACTGCGCCCACTGTACCGTGTCACGCTGATGCTAGCTGGGCAATTGATTGTCTGGCCACAAAAGTCCTCTGAGTAGACGAGATTGTCACAGAGACCGGGTTTCATCGAACCTTCCATAAAGGTTTGGCTGGCGCCCAACATATGCGCGATAGAGAAGGTCAAAAAAGCTGTTTAGATTGTTCCTGGGTCAATAACCCAGAAAAAATATCCTTACATACTACATCTTGAGGTTTCATGACATACTACATCATTTCTAAGTAAAATTGGAAAACCGTAAAAATGATAAAAAAAAAAAAAAGCTTCCATTCGTAAGCAAAAAATTCAAAAAAGTTTCGAAATTTCGGAGAATTCTCATTTCAGAAAATTCTCCAATCGCTGAGAAATTTTGCTGGAATTTTACTCTAGCCTTAGTCATGCGAAGAAAGTTTCTAGAGGTCATGAAACGTGAAGATGTGATGAAATTTTCAGTTGCGATCTTCGGTATCATTATAATAACTACTCGATATGATATAATTTGACAAGTTGATAACTAGCACTTGATATCTTTTATAGTGCTGTTTTGATATATTGTTCAATTTATATCAATATTATTTTATTGAATACGTGCCGTGTTTTCTATTGTTTTGATTGAGAAACAAAAAAATGTCAATCATTAGGACAGCATAGGTCCTTCATGATCATAGGTTGACCTTCATGATCGTTTAACCGTTGTGATTATCCTGCATGCCTGACGCAGTTGATCCTTGCGGCCGTTTGACCACTGTAATTTTCCTTGCATGGTTTGACCCTCACAAGTCACCACCTTGACGAGTTGAGATTCTGGGCCGTTTGGTTCTCGCGGGGTGTGACCCTTGCGACGTTTCACCCTCGATAGATATGACCCTTGTTAACCTTGTAAATACCGATAGATGCGAAGATGGTTTCGAACCAGTTATCTACCGTTTTACCATCTACAGGTGAATCATCAATATTTTACTATGCACCGTAGAAAACTTGGATTTTCAGTGAACGACCCAGCCCTGATCTTACGGAAGATCTTCGAGGGGGGCCACTAAATTTTACTATTTTTTACGTGGGGGGGTCAAAAATGGGTAAAAATTATCTTACTTAATACATGGATAGCTCCTAAGTGATCGTACTTCGAACACCGCTAATGTTTCCTAATCCGTGTACTGATTCTCCCCTCGGTTCCTCCAATGTTCAGTTTTCTGCATGAGTGGGGAATCTGGTCCACTCCTGGTGTGATTAGTGGTGATCTGTGATTCATTGCACTCAACAGCATCTGTCCCATCTTCTTACGAGGTTGAACAATATTTCAGATGCTGTTTTTGTCGAGCACCCTACTTATGGGATTCGTTGTGTCCCTTAAACAGGCAAATACAACATCCCAACCATCTTCCAACCTTCTAAGAAAATTGGACAAATGATGCACAGAGCAAAAGACCTCTCCTGAACACACCAAGATTATCCGAGATTCTCTGCTCATGAGGAAAAGTGTCCATTGGAAAATCTCGAAGGAATATCAGTACATGGATCGAAGAATAATGGCAGTGCTCCCAATACGATTAGTTAGGATATTCTGCTCTAGGTGAATACTGGATTAATACTGGGCATACAATATAGTATAATCAAGCCAGAATATTCACCAAATCTCAAAGATATTCCGGAAGGAAATATCGAGAGGGTCGTCAATACATGAAACCTTATCAATCTCAATGGTCTTCCTATTGCTTCCGAATGGAAGCATCACATTTGATCGATTTTACGACTCGCCAATTTTGCTTGGAAACAATGCAGAATGATCTGAAACGGGAAAATACGAAGTTTGAGGACTATGTGTGTGATCATGTCCAGTCGGTGGTCACTTTTTCTTAAAATTGACGAATCAACGGCCATAATCATCTCAAATAGTTTGAAATTTTGTCAGTTTATTGGTATAATTTGGGACTAACTCCACGCCAAAGTTCAGCTGAATCCGTTCATTAGTTTTTGCGAGATAGCGATTTGTTTTTTTTACGCTGTTTCCCAAATATGTCGGAAAATATCGAACCGATTTCAATATTTTTAATGTTCGTCTTGATGTCCTCTATCTTAATCAATCGAAATATATATACCAGCTAATAAATCCTATACGGATTTCTAATGCATTAATAAAAAAAAATAATAATAATATATATATAGCGTTCATACAAAGTTTTCGAGATATATCAATTTTTCTATTTTTACCTCGAAATCGTTGTTCGATCTCTAGCAGACGCAAAAATCGGAATATCAACTGGAAATTTGGCACCTATTGTCCTCTCGTAATAACAACGATTCATATTGAATCTAGGCTGAATCGAAAAATTAGTATCAGAGATATTCAACTTTGTATGTAAACCTAGTTTCTCCAGTATCTCAATAACGAGTTGACTTATTACTATATTTTTTTTCAAAATATTTGTCTTCATTTCCTCTACCTTAATCCATCAAATGTTATATTTGGAGAATTCGAAAATTAAATTAAATTCAAAGAAAAAAAAATTTGAAAAGGAAATTATATGAATCGAGCTCACCCATTCGGTTTCAAATTCTTCCACACGCCGTCGTTTTTCTGACGACTAATGCTGACTTCAAAGTCAAATGAAAGTCAATCGTTTCGTGCGAACAAAAATCGTGGGACCGTTGGGCTGGAAACTTTCCACACCGAATCCACTGGTCAGCAAGAATAGCAAAAACCAAAAAGATCCGTCATTAAAAATCAGTATCATCTTGGCTGCGAAATCGTACACATCAACGAGATCTACTCCTTAGGGTTTTCGCGATTATTTTCCAGAATCACTTTATCCACCTGCTCGGTGCATGACCGAAATCCTAAGTATCACGCCAAGGAACAGTTGACAAAGTGCAAAATCATTTGTTACGTGGCTCGCGAGTGGAAAATACAAACTCTAAAATTTCATTAAAATCCCACATACAAAATACCCACATTGTTATCTCTGTGTTTCACCTTCAGTGAAAGTTTCCTCGTTTTAATTATTATAGAAAAGTGAACTAGCTCTGAACTGAATTTGCGAAAAACTGACTTGGTGTGAAATTAAATTAACTTGAAATTATATTAATGAGAAACAAATTCATGTAAAACTCAACATGCACAAATTGAAATTACAAACACTCGAACAATTTTGGATTATTGCTTTATTATCTTGAAGTGATCTGAACGTGAGTAAATTTTTTTTTACTACTATTAATCTGGCGAAAACCTCAAAATCTTATTTTTTTCTCCATTTTTTTGGAAATCGAAATATAACTATCTCAATTCAAAATCGGATAAAAGTAAGGTAGATCCGTTTCTCTCATCCGATTTAATTAGTAGCACAATAGCAGGTAACTCTTAATAATAAATTCTGCATCTCGCATTAATAGCACGTGTTAATCAATAAATTGCAATTTTGCCTTGATCACTTCTCTAATTATTTCACAACCCTTCAAATTGCTAAGAATGTTCAGATGTGCGGAGCACTTCACAAGTAAGGAATCCACGAAACAAAAATAATTATTACCTGGCATATATTAAAATTGGAGAAACAGAAAAATTATTTTCTCAATGTTTCTCGATGTAACACAAAATATATATACCCGTTCATGTAAAGTTTTGGACATATATCGATTTTTTTATTTTTAACTCGAAATCGTTGTTCGGTCTCTAGCAGACGGAAAAATCCAAATATCAACTTGAAATTTGACACCTATGTGCCTCTAGTAATAACAACGGTTTGTATTGAATCTGGGCTAAATCGGATAATTAGTTTCAGAGATTCAACTTTGTATGTAAACCTAATTTCTTCAATATCTCTATGACGAGTTAACTTATTGCAATATTTTTCTTTCACAATGTTCATCTTGATGTCCTCTATCGTGATCAATCAAAATGTGTATACTTGTTCATAAAAAGTTGTCGAGATATTTCGATTATTTCGATTATCCAATTTTTTACTCAAAGTCGTTGTACGGTCTCTAGCAGGCGTAAAAATCTAAATGTCAACTTGTTTTGGTCGAAATTCACTTTTGTGCACTATGACATGGGTAAAAGTCAGGGTTCAGGTCACTTCAAGATAATAAAGCAATAATCCAAAATTGTTCGAGTGTTTGTAATTTCAATTTGTGCATGTTGAGTTTTACATGAATTTGTTTCTCATTTTGAAACTTTGGCTTCCAGTTAGGATTATCAAGCACAGTGCTACAGAAAATTGGAGGAATTCGATATATTTCATAGTTCTTCAGATGGAACAATTCACCCAAAATTTTTAAGAAAAACAAAAAATTACGGATCTATATTTCATCGTTCATTTGCACATCAGGATAACTGAGAAAGCCATGTAATATAGAATAGAATAGAATAGAAAAAGTGCGGCTGGTCACTTAAAGCGCCCAGAGTCACCTAAATCATACGATCTTTTGTAACTTCCGCCTTAGTTTCGGTCAGTCACACAGCCCCAGCCCTGTGTTTCTCACTAGGCTAATAAGGCTGGTGACAGCCGCTTGTTGTAAGTCCTCTGGTTTCAGGAAAGCCTGGCCCCAGATTTTATAGCGACGGAGTGCTAATAGGGGGCATTCACATAAAATGTGGATGACGCCCTCCTTATCGCCTCCGCACAGTCTGCAGTCTTCTTGTTCTGCAAGTTTCATCTTGAACAGATGAGCTCTGAGAGCTGTATGA
>NW_021680744.1:293006-317532 GCF_001412515.2 Diachasma alloeum
GCACCCTCAGAAATCCGCCTTTCACAACAACTGCCACATCATCGGCGAAACCGATGACGTGGAAGCCGGCCTCACTTAGTTGATTTAGAAGTCCATCTACAACCAGGTTCCATAGCAGGGGCGAGAGAACTCCCCCCTGCGGACAGCCCCTAGTCGGACGTCCCTCCACACATGCCCTCCCATGTCCTGCCGACAGTCTTCTGTTTTTCAGCATGTTTTGTGTCCAAGCAATGATAGTCTTGGACACCTGTCGTTCTCCCATAAGCCATGTAATATAAATGTATGGTTTTTTCATATTTATTTTATACAAATGGGGGAAAATAAGACAAAGCTTATAAGCATCTGCAGATGAACGCCGCCGCACCCTCTCCATGTGACCACTACTGTTTCTCATATATATTTATTCTAATAATTTCTTTATTCTGACTAGATGATAATGAAAAGGATGATTTTTCTATAAATAGATAAGAATAGCTAACAATATTTTGCATGAAGTATGAATGGGATTGGCTCTAATATTTTCAAAAAATGGTAATCCTTATGCCTTCATTTTTTGAAAAGATACATTAGAATCTATTCGGAAGCCTACTACCAATGAAACTGATAGAAATCAAAATAGGAGAAAAAAATACGCGGAGAGTAGCACTCATAAGTAATTTGTCAAATGGCTTCTGTCGTACGGTTTGTTTAATTGAGCAACTGATCCATTTTCCAGCAAAAATCTTTTTGAAACTCCCTTCTCCTCCCCTCAACCCCTGCAAAAAATGCTGAGAACGAATGCCGCCTCCATCCGGAAGTCAATATTATCAGCGCTTTAAGCCTTTTTCGTGAGAATCATTTTCACACTTTCAAAAGAATTTACCGACCCCACTTCACTACCCAAATAGTGAGTTAGTCTGACTTTCCCGAAAGAGGATTGATAAGGACGGACGTCGGTGCGCTATGAAAGTCTTCGGTGAATCCAGGGCATCGTTGAGCGTCATTTCATAATGATATATTACAATACAGACAAGATATATTACAATGTAGGGAAAATAATGATCCAAATCGATTTTGCGCCATACATCAGTGAAAAGCGACGTTTTCCGTGTTTCTACCTTAAAAATGGGCCGCGTACGACAGTTTTCATCTGATGGCCATAATTCTTCTATTAAAAGGTTTGGTAGGCTTAAAGAAACAACGCTAAGCATCTATTCTACGATCCGTCAAAATGTTGATGATAAAAAAAATGAAAAATGTGAAAAAAAATTTTTTGTTTGTTCCAATTTTTTTCGTATTTATATTATTATTCGTCATGCCGGCTAATGAATCACCAGCCAAAATCTCCGATTTAGACATTTATAGTTGCGAATTCCATATATTTAAGTCAGAAGTGCACATGTGCAATCTCACACACCCGACCATCTCGCGGGGCCCTTCGGCCAGGTCTCCGCTGGATCGTTGACCCGGAATCCGCTAATGAATCCCATAATTAATTGATTAGTGCACGCAATAATAAACTCTTTTAGCCACTGACACCATCGCAAGGCCATATTAACTAGGTCGTACATGGAACCCGCTGTGACTAAAAAATACGTTAATTAATCGACCTGCAGATCCCACAGTAAATTACGTAGCTAACCTCGGATCAATCAACCCTTCCACCCGACGAGCCCCTCACGGAAACCCTTTGGCCCACTCTCTGGTAGATCCTTAGGCCAGAACCCGCAGTAATGGTCTACCGAGATTGATTTGTCCTTTCCATTTTTTGTTTGAATAGAACATTTGTTAATGAATAAATTTAAAAAAGCATCCTTGGCCTCATTATGCAGGATGGAGGAATGAAAATTGATGATTCTATCCAATTCACATTAATGAAAATTTATACATTAGTTAGAAGTCACTCAAGAAAATTTTAAGATTTACAGAATAAAATAATATAAAGAATATGTTTCTAGTGCTATTGATCTTCTTGCAGTATAGAAATTTTCCTTCCACAAGGCGAGCCTCCAATTCAGTGCCAGACGAGTGACGAGCGAAACTTTTCTCAAAATCAAACGATCTCTTCCTTGTACCCCGCTTGACTCTCAGCTTCGTTTGGCTCCACAGTTCCGTTTAACCTTCCAGATCATTTCCACCTCTTCACTCTGGTCTGATCACGAACGTTTGACTCTTTTAATCACTCCGATTCTCTCTTTCATTTTATCTTTGAGGACACTTGACCTTTGAGAATATCTTCCCGTGCCTTCTATTTGACTTGCGAGAATGTTTAATTCTGCCTGGTTTGATCCTTGATGTTTGACCTTGCAAACTTTGCCATAGAATCAATTTTGTCATTCAGACAAGTAGACCGATTGCGCAAAAATCTCAAGCAAATGATACCCAGTGCCACGTAGTTCCGATAAGAGTAGCTGGAATCCAATTCAGGCCATAGGTGACGGTGAGAAGTGAGATAGGAACTTGTCTTTTACATTGTATTAACACAGGAAGCAAATGACAACCGTCTCACATGATACCATCATACTACGGTGTATATCGGACCCCAAATGAGCGTAATTAGAGCATAGACGTATTATACCTATATTGTACATTCCTTATATCTCTTGTATAACACAGGATTTGCGAGTTTAGACAGAGAGAGAGACCGGTCTGCACCCTTCTTTGTCGAACATTCCTCTGAAGAGGAGGGGCAGTTGTAGATAAGTTGTCGCTAATAACTCCAGCACTGCTGACCAAGGATAGTTTGGGACTAATGTTTTTTCTTTCTCTCTTACTCAGCCTGGACAAGTTCCCAGTTCGCATGCGCTGTATATGTATAATATGTCTATGGTACTTATAAGGTTCATACAGTATCAGGGGGCTGATAAAACGTCGTATTTCGTTGACGTATGGGGCAAAATCGATTGGGGTAATTTTTCCCACTATTTCATGTATCCAATCATACATCAAAAGTCGCTCAATACGTCCGCAGCTCAACCAAAGACTTTCAAATCTCACCGACATCCTGCCTTACGGTACTGGCTAAGTCTGAGTGTGATGCTAGGTCAACCAATACCTATCCATACCTAGTATCCAAAAGTAGCAAAATCGAATTTCCGATAGTGAATAATTTACGGCTCACTATGAGCTAATTTGATATGCTCATAATTTTTAAACCAATAGAAACTTGAGTATATAGCTTGGTGCATAGAAATGAAGATTTCCTATAGGAAATAGAGGCTATAGGTAATGCATAAAACGTATAGAAAAATACCAGCTCTGTACACAATGTTTTCATAGGCGCGGTAATAAGTTGTATAGGTTTGACACCTATTTCTCGTCTCGGATCTCCCTTAAGCATGTAGACATTTTTCGTATAGAAACAAAATGTATATATAGAATCCCATGAATCAGAATTCATGTAAAATGTTCATTAAAAAACTACTATACGACCCAATAGTAGCTGTACAGACATGTTGTGTATGGAGTCACCACATGTCGGTAACTAAACGTACGGTCATTTTTCGTGTAGAAACAAAATTTATGCAGTCGATGAAAGTAATGGAAAACCAATCAGTGATCCCCACTGATGTTACTTGATAATAATTCAATAGTATTGAGATTATTTTCAATGATGCAATATTCACGGTAGTATATTTTTCTCAATAAGTCTGATGTCTATTTTTATCGATAATAAATAACTACTTGTGACTTGCTTGTTTTCATCTTGCTCTCAATCCATTATGTGCATTATTAATTAGTTATATTTTGTCCATTGATAGTTTTTATTCTTTCAAAACTGAAATTTCAGAATATGTACGGGATAACCCTTTTTTTTAGATAGATGGAAAAAACTGTACGTCTGTCGTAGAGCTTAATGCTTACATAGTATCTCAATCCTTGAATGTCAGAGAACCTTCATAGATCCACTAATGAAAACAATATATTATTTATCATGGCTTCCGGATGGATGCCGCGTCTAGATTCAGCTTCTTGCCGACGTCAGGGCTAGGTCGCTTCGATACTGAAGCTTCCCGTTATAAGGAAGTCCTTATATCCCCCCTGTCACCTGAAGGTGGTAGGTGGCGTGGTGGGAGGTATCGCAGCCAATCAAGATCATTTTAATTGATCAGCTGGTCAATTCAAAAACCGGCAGGACGGTGTGCCAAATAGGATTGGTTTGATATCCTCGAACCCTATTGAGATTATCCGAATGTTTTTGGATCTCGAGACATTTGCGATGTTTTCTGGCGGAATATTCTTGTGAGCTGGCAAGCATTTCTGTCTTGTCATATTGGATAGAGTGTCCAGTATCCATCCAATGTTCAGCCAGTGCAGATTGCGAGATATGGCCATTTTTTGCACACCGTTGATGTTCTTTGATCCATGTACTGATGCTCCTCCCAGTTTCACCAACGTACACTTTTCCACAAGAGCAGGGGCTTTTGTACATCCCCGGGAGACTCAGTGGGGGTCTCCGATTTTTAGTGCTAGGGAGCATTTGTCCAATTTTCGTTGGTGGTTTGAAAATTGTCCTGATATCATGCTTCCGCAGTACCGTGCTAATGCCATCTGTCGTACCTTGAAGATAGAGAGAACAGCCGTTTTTTGATGTTCCATTTTATCAGCAAGTTTACTCTCAACTGAGTCCTTGTTTTGTAGCCTGTGAAAAGCACGTTGGACATGTTTGTTGTTGTATCCATTGTTATTCAAGGCTCTATCCAAGTATTGAACTTCGGCTCCCAAGTGTTCAGGCTGGGAAATAGTAAGGGCTCGGTACATAAGAGAGCTTATGACCGACTTCTTTTGGGAGGGGTGATGATATGAGGAGGCATGCAGGTAGGTTTTCGGTAGACTCGATGACCGAGAAGTCCGTCATCATTACAACGTACTAAGACATCTAGAAAAGCAATAGACGTGGAAGAAATGGGTGAGCCCATTGCTGCTCCGAATGTTTGCTCGTAAAACTCCCCTTGGAATTGGAAGTAAGTGCAAGTCAAACGGTGTTCAACCAGAGGAAGGACTTTGGGTGGAATTTTCTTTCGTTTTTTCCAAAAACATCCGAATAATCTCAATAGGGATCGAGGATATCAAACCAATCCTATTTGGCACACCATCCTCCCGGTTTTTTAATTGACCAGTTGATCAATTGAAACGATCTTGATTAGCTGCGATACCCCCTCCAGGGGTCAGGGGGAATAAAAGGACTTCCTTACCACGGGGAGTTTCAATATCGCAGCGACCTAGCCCTGATGATGCAGACTGAAATGTTTGCGAAACGTCGGCAAGAAGCTGAATACAGACGCGGCATCCATCCAGAAGCCATGATAAATAATAATGTTGGCCGCGAAAGCCTCAAAACTAAAAAAAAAACAATATATGTTACCTTGACTTCAGACATTCATGTCTCTTCAGGCACTTCATTGCCTCCCATAGTAAATACTCGCCAGCGCCCATGGTTAAATAATTTTTCAGTTGTGTGCATGCTCTTGCATCATGTGTTAAAACTAATACCGTCTTAGAAGTTTCAACCTCGTGGTACGTTTTGTTCATGTGCTCCTGAACTTCCTTGAGGATTTCAGACAGAGCCCTCCACTTTGGACACGGCTCTGGGAAGAATTCATTCTTATTATTGTAAACTCTGCTCTTTGAATGAACAAATAAATCTTCCACTGCATCTAGTATCAACCATCCACTAGACTTGATAGCGTACTCCATTGTTCTCAAACGATTTATTGAAGCATAGAATAAAACTGATGATTCCTGCGTCAATTGCCTGGAATAAAATAGAAATCATGAAATGATCAGTAGATTGGTGAGAAAAAAGAAGTTTGAAAACAATTTGCACATTATTCTAGGGAGAATTTTCTAAAGGACGAAATTTGATGAAATATATAATTTTCGCACGTTCCGACACAACTTAGTCTATGCAGATATTATCTGTCGAAAGTCCCTGGCATTAATGTCGAAAGTCCCTGTAATTAATTTTTCCATTGAATTTTTTTTGCTCAAAATTTGACAAAAAAAAACAACGAAAATTTTGAATGGAATAATTTATACGGGAACAATCTCAGCAAAATCGCGATGCGCAGTAGCGTATCGGTCATGAAAAGTTTTGACTACGATTGTAGAAAACATCAGGCCGAGCGCACCGCGTACCTATACACGACAGAGCTTCCCCCTCCACTGCTTCTAATGAATCCCCATTTAATCTAATGAGAAAGCAAAGACAAATGGTAAAACAGTCCTTAGTTACACTATGCGACATTCCATGGAAAAACGTACTATTGCCTCCTGCAAACATTTTAGATTGCTCTGAAACTTCGTCAGAAGGTTACGCTTTATGAAGTATATGCTAGTATCAAAAATAGTTCTGAATTTTTTTAAGATTTTTTGAGGCAATCATAAAAGCCATAGTAGGCCATATTCGATTTTTGAGATCCTTTTTCAATTTTATTTGTTCCAAATACCACAGATCGTTACTAAAAATCTGAAAAAATTCAAGCGTACGTAAAAAAGTCTCAGCTTTCAGGCAAAAACATTTAAAAAACTACGACCTCTCTACGAGTCCTGAAATTACATTTTTATGACAAAATCGTGCATCATTTACACAGGCCGATCTTTCAAATGGTTAGTTGTTTTTTACATCAAATCTTTTCACGTGTTACATCCGTTACAAATAATTTCATGGTTTTGTGTAGACCGTCACGTGGTTTTTCTGTCGTTAATTTGGTCACCAGCAGACTTGAAGTGAAACCTTCAAACAACGAGAGTCAAATTTGAGTGATTATATGTTGGTGACTCATTTTTGTATGATTTTTTATATGAAATACGCCCACGCTCATTGGTTGGACTTCGTTGGACTTCGAGGGACATCGAGGGAATTTTATTACTATTATCTTTCCCGATCAAATTGATGGAATCTGGAGCGTACACTGGATTATGTAAAGCTTCGATAATTGACCGTGAGACTATGGCGCTGATGCTACAGGACAATTTCGACGATGAAATGCGAGTCTATGTCAGAGAGAGACAGCAATATCATTTGGGTAAGGCGATGCCGTTAGATTGGGTTAGATCACGTTTTGCACATCGCTCAATTAATTGACTGTAGCTGGAAAAGTGAAGTTATAATTGGTGAGTCGATGATACAATCAGGTTTATAATTTGTGATTTAGTTTCGTTGAAATAATTATTCAACGCAGTTCGTTAAAGCACAGGCGTAAAATTGATAGAGCGCAAGCGTGAGTTTTAGGGCCCAATGATAATTGGTATTTAATAGTCATATTACAGGGGCCAATAGGAATTATTTCCGCGCAATTGATGCTCACGCTGATAACTGTAATAATTCGGGCAATCCCTTCGGTTCTGGTGGTGACAGTGCGGTAGTTTCGCACCTCTGTCAGATTTTCGTAAGACGCCATTTTGGGAAGCCATTCGGACTTCGACGGGCCTTTTGGGTCTCTGTGTGGTACGCAGCGTGGGGGGTACTTATAATTATAGTAGGTTATAGGCTTACAGAGATAAAACCTACCAATGGTTTATCGGCATTTAAATATGAGAATTTATTACATGATCATAATCATAATTACTGTCATCTGACTAATTACAAAGAGTTTACGACTTTTGTACGCGTCGGAGTCCAATTCAGGTCTGATCTGTGCAGACCCAACCGTCTTTTAAATAATACATTGATTGTTTACATTTCATTACTTGGTCAGCATAATCCAGTTAGGCTGGCAAGTGTCACGCTGACAATATTGTATGTCCACATATTAAACAATAACGGAATTGAACAAATCTGGGGCATAACATTCCTCCCCTTTTAAAATGAAAATTTTTATCATTAATAACAAAAATTCAACAAATTTGAAATACTCCTATTGGCAGTTTTAAGCTCTCATCATTTCCACCAGAATTATGTGGTTTATCACTGCCTGATTTGTTCTTCCCTAGAAGAACCGTCTGGTCATCTGATAGTCCCAGTTTTTTCCTCAGCTTATGACAATCCACTGCCTCGTGACTTGAATACCTGCAATATTTGCAAACAGCTCCAAACTCCATCACTGATGTTCTCTGTCCTTCTCCTCGGGAAAGCATTGTGGAAGCCTGGCGAGTGGGACAATCTCTAGAAAAATGACCAGCTAGGTTGCACCTATAATACGTTTGCTCCAGCCTTTTCCCATCAGAAACCCGTGATTTCCCTGGTTGTCAATTCAAAGTTTTAGACACATTGATAACTCCAATAACCGATTCATGAAGTGTCTTGAAGTCTCTGGCTCTTACGAGCACCTGTCGTTGTCCATTCAATCCACCCTCGAAACTCGTTTTTGCTAACTGCCTTATAGCATCTTCTACAGTTCGTTTCTCAGCTAGTGTTTCCTTGATTTTTGACAACTCGTCCATAAATTCCGCCGTTATCCTCTCGGTCCTTGAACCATACCAGCTTACATATTCTCTTTCTGGTTGTCTCAAAGTGAATAACTCCATTTGTAACGAATGTATGGATTTTTTCGCACCATACAGAGCCTCCAACTCTGTCTCCAATTACTCCATTGTTTGGATTTCCTTGTATTTCATATCCCGCATAGCAGGATTCGTCAATTTATTGGTTAAAATCAATTCCAATACATACGGATGATCTCCTTCTCATACACGTGAATATACCAACTTGCAATTTCGCAACAACCCCTTCAGTTTTGTTGGGTCGTTACCGTCAAACTCCTTGATAATTTTTTACGTAACGTCGATGTTGTAATCATCCTCACCAAAATTAGTACGTTGCCGATTCCGCAGCCAGGTTCGGTATTGCCCTCTTTCAGCTCGTTCCGCTGCTTCTTCTGCTGCTTCAGCTCTCGTTCAAACGTGTATTTCGTTGTAAAAGTTTCCTGTCATATTGTTTTTAAGAGACTCATTTCCCGTTGAAATGTAACATCGATAACATCGTAACCAGTGACGAGTGATGAGGTTATGTGAGAAGAGCGCACTTGGAGAGAGAACTGGAGAGGAATTTCCATATACACTGAATTAAAATATTCCACAAAATTCCACAAAATATTTATTGAACATTTTCTATTGTCTCGAATATCACCGTCAATGCAAAAATTATCATTGTACTAGTCTCTCGGTTAGAATCCGGAAGGTAAACAGTCTAGAGTGGCTGGGAGCCAATGTTACCCAAATTTTCTAGTGGGCGACGTTGCCTCTGTTCCGGACTGAATTTTTATTATTTAACAATTATTACATACAATCATAAAAAATTTATAATGCAATTGACGTATTGCCATGATGAATATATGATATTAAAAAAATATTAATCCCAGTAAAGTCGCCAAATAACACCTCAACGACGTAATTGAAAACTCGATTTTTTCGTGTTCAGGGATTGGAACACTTACGAAAGTCATACCCCTCCACACCCGCACACCCCCCCGCTATGGTGCATGTAGAAAATCCTTAACTGATCATGACGTCTCGTAGGTCTTTCAGGTGATACATTGTTCGCTAATCCATGCACAGCTCCCAAATTCTCGCCTTAGTTATTGCCTCCGTATCATCTTTCGAAATTTCTCCGCATACGTTCTTTCTCAGCACTGATGGCGTCTCTTAATCCGTGAGGTGAATTCATATCTATGTCGGATAAACTATCGTCCGAATTGAATGAATAATGTCTCCGCAGATTCACTCAAAAATCACCAAGTGCATCTACCATCCGTTGCTGTCTTACTCGTGGTATATTTTCCCCAGACTAATCCCGATCTGTCAAACTCCACCTTGCTCTGAAGGTAATTCCTTGCAATATTCCCGCAAGTTCCTGTCCGGCTCCTGGCACTATTGAATCAAGCGATTGTGATCTACGTAATGGAAAATTATCCCGACTCGCGTGTCCAGATCCCCTGCTAGAATTCATTAGCCTTTGCTTCTCGAACAATGCCTACTTTTCTGCAAGTAGCTCGTTCAGCATTTACAAATATACTTTAACCATGCCTACTTTTTTGCAAGTAGCTCATTCAATATCTATTCTTCTGAGGAGGCTCACACAGTATCTACTGCTTCACATAGCCCAGGTATCCCCGAGTCACGTTACGTTGACCCACCTACAACCTGCAATCCGCTGAAGTTCGAACGATCAGTCCATCGACCGCTCAACTATTTGCTGGCACGTGTTCCCTGACCGTCGGTCAGTCACACCCAAAAATGCAACGTGGTTCCCTACGATGGATACAAAAATCTATAACGGAATCCCAAGAATGAAAAAAATTTTGTCATGACTTTTTTTGTAGAGCGAACTGAAGGTTATAAAAAGGGTCATGAGAAGAATTTAGCTATCTCTCTTAGATTCCGAGATATTCATTAAAAGCTGAATAAAAGTCAAAATCGATTAATCCGGTTTACCTCTTCGCTACTGAATGTACGCGATTACAAATCGAGATACGCGGTAGCGTATCGGCCAAGTCGCGCCTGTTAACCTCACAACAAAACGACGAAAGCTACCGGGTATCTGTACACGACACAACTTCCCACTTCCACCACCCTCAACTGATTTTTCATCAATTAATAAAAAATGCGCCCACTTAGACGAAAACAGTCCTCAATTACCCTATATAAATTACCAATCCGCTTTCCACTGATGCAATTATTAATTTAATTCGTTCAATATTCCCATTATCTTCTGAACGAAAACGGTCAGACTTGAGCCATTAAGTTGGCAGGGCAACTCGAATTCTTATTTTTCGCATCTCAGGAATTGCCAACAGTGTCTTACGATGGAGAATAGAGGGAAGGAGGCCAAACCATGGACATATAATACATAGACTGCGGGTTCCCTATCCCTCCTGTGTATTGAAAAAAGCACGAAACGGACAGAGAGTGTCGAACGGTGCCGTAGAGGGGGATAGTCGCCATTGCATAGTAAACATATCCCCCACTCCGTGACCATTCTTGCTCCACTCTGAGAAATATTCGACAAAGAGAGAAACCATCGACAAAACGGCGCCCCTTTTCTATTTCTTCCAGCTCCCACCACCCGAACCCGTAGTCTATGTATTATATGGCTATGGGCCAAACAGAGGCTGGTGGGACCCCTGAAATCATGTGAAGCAGCATGTAGTTCACATTGGTTCCGATGGTGGCGGTAGTAGTCACTCGCGTGGTAAAACAAATTGTTAGCATTGTGAAATTCATCGTACTGAGAATTCCACTCCCGGCCTGTGCAATAATTTTATAATTATATTAATTTGTAATGAGATTTTCTCATTACGGGTTGTAAACCCCTTAAAAAAATATGTGAACTCTTAAATTATTGAAAAGAGAGACAGGTAGTGACATTTAGAGGCGGCTGAAGAAAGCCGCGACTAGATGAGAAGAGCCACAGACCAATGAAAGACCGAAGGCACAGCGGTTATGGGTGAAACCGCGACCCCTGGAGGTCTGTGTTTAGAGGAAAGTGGCCAGACGTAAAGGGGTTCTAACTGAGCGATTCTGAAGGCTGTGTCGAGGTAGGCTAGGGACCAACGTAGCCAGGTGAAAGGACTGGTACCCCCGTTATCCCGTCGGGTTAATTGGTGGGGATAGGGTAACGGAATGACCTATCGTGGCCGCGATATCCAGACTAGGAGGCAAGGCCCTAGTGAGATTCCGAGAGAGTCGCACGCGAACGCCTGAACCGAGAGGTTGGAAAAATCTCTCGGTGTGCTGGAAAGGTGAATGGCTGGGTAAGCTGTAGTAAGGAGTTTTTACTCCACGTAGCGTGGTGCATAACCGTGGCGGCGAATATAGGGGGATGCCCGTGCATTCCCCGCGCGAAAATCTGAGTTATTTCGGAACGCGAAGTGACGACTTTGTCACGTCCGGCGTTATCTGGTCTCGGCGGAACGATTCGAGGCATATGGGCCCGTGGGCCTGGAGTAGAGAAATCCTCCTGTCGGCCCGACCATTCGCCGACAGTTTCGTACTACCCAGAGGCAGCGACGCGCGATGACCGAAGCGGTAACTGGTGGTTGAGAGTGTGGGTGGCCGTAGCGTGGGTAACGTAGTTCCACCCTGGTCAAATCAGCCTCTCAACGTCCCAGGCTCTGAGGAGTCTCGGCTGATTCGCAGACAACTCGGAAACTCTCCCGAGTAGAAATACTCGGGAAGAGAAAGTATGCTGGAGGAGTCGAAAGATTCTCCGGAGGAAGGATGAAGTTAATTCATTAGGGGAATTATGCTGCGAGGCATAATCCACGGCTTGCAAAGGCCCATGAGGATGTGGTGGTTATACTCTTGGTGGACCCCGCCCACTCTACCGTATCACGCTGATGTTAGCTGGGCAACCCATTGTCCAGCCCGAGAAGTCCCCTGGGTAGACGAGTTAACCTCAGGGGCCAGTTTTCGTCGAATCTCCCGTGAAGGTTCGGCTGTCGCACAACATACGAGCGATAGCGACGGCTAAAAAGTAGTTTGGATTTTTCCTGGGTAAACAACCCAGAAAAACCCGGAAAATATCCTTACAAATTCCTTAACAAAAATATGTAAATATCCTTGTAGAATATGAAAAAAATTACAGATGCACAGAGAAAAGAAGTGGATTAGCTTTAGAAAAAAGTTTCTAAATTTTAGAAACCGTGGTTTCTAACCTTCAGGTTTCTAAAATATAGAAACATTTTTATAAGTTTTAGAAGAAAATCGTTTAAAATTAATGATTAGAATTAGGATTCATTTTAAACCAAAATATACTTGATTTTAGAAAAAAATTGTTTTTTCTAAAATCCAGAAAATTTGTTGAGTTTTTGAGCGGGAATTTTAAAAAACGGGGGGTTGTGATATCCGGTGAGATTGTAAAGTGGGGAATTTTGCAAAGAGGGGTGCTTTACGAAAGGGTGGGTTATCGTTGAAGTTATCCAAAAATATCTCCGAAACTAAGGGAGATAGCGAATTTTTACGAAAATTTGGGGATGGGGTGTATTGAGAATTCGCAATCGAAAAAATTGAGTCAATCTTTTTTTCAAAAATATCTCCAAAACTTAGGGAGATAGCGAATTTTTACTCAAAAATTTGAGGGGGAAGGGGGAGACAAGCTGTATTGAATTGTCGATATATAACACACGCCCTCCCCCCTAATTTTTGAATAAAAATTTTTCCCAATTTTGCAGTAAAAATTCGCTATCTCCCTTAATTTTGGAGATATTTTCGAATAACTCACCGACTCAGTTTTTTTTGTAGTGAATTCTCAATGCACACCCTCTCCCCTTCCCGGCCCTAATTTTCGTATAAATTTGCTATCTCCCATAGTTTCTGAGATATTTTTGAAAAACTCAACGACTCAATTTCTTTGGTCGTGAATTCTCAATTCACAATTTCCCCCGCTCCCCCTCTTTGCAAAATCCTCCATCCTCACATCTAAAATTCCCAATATTTGGGCTTCCCTCCCTATGTATGCGGCTTACGCCCTTTAAATATCTCGGCCGCAATTTTTTACTTCAATTTGAAAATTTTCCCAAATTGAGAAAAATTCAGCCTTGGGTTTAGAAAATATCGGTTCGTAACAACAATCCCCAAATTGGTTAACTTTTACGATCCCACCAAGGATAAAGCTTAAGAACAGGAGTTTTTAAAATCTATAAACTAGTTTTTAAAGCTAATCCACTTTTTTTCTCTGTGTGTTTTCTGAATGGGAATCCATGAGTGACGATGTTTGAAAAAGAATTTATGAGAGAACTATGTATATTTCGGTGATTTGTTTAAGAGATGTGGAGCGTAGGAGGTTTGTGAGAATACAAAAAAAATGTGAATTCAGTAGCGAAGCGGTAATCCGCGTCAAGTCGATTTTGACTACTGGTCAGTTTTTGACAAATATCTCAGAATCTAAAAGAGATAGGAAAATTTTTGTTATAAACTTTTTTGGAGAGCCCATTGAGGGTTATAAATAAGGTTATGAGAGAAAATTTTCTATCACTCTTAGATTCCGAGATATTCATCAAAAACTGGCCAAAAGTCAAAATCGATTTATCCCGGTTCACCACTTCGCTATTGAATGTACCCGATATCTTAAAAGGTAAGCAAGCGAGTGTATACATGTCGATGATTTAACCGTTGCCAAAAAGCAATGGCCAAGGAACTCCAAGGATATTAATATTTTGTTCTTAGAGCAAAGTAAATCTAAATAATGTTGCATATTATCTGGAGTCTTTCCTCGTGACGTGAGTTACTCGGTTTGGAAAAATGATTGAAATCTCCCAAAAACCAAAAAAAAAATTTTTTTTTGAAAAAGCCGCCCAAGTGCGCCTTTGTAAACATTGTATTAAAAAAAAAATTGTATTGTTTCTCAGCAAAAAAAATTTCAAAACCAATTGTCTTGTTTCTCAAAAAAAAAATTGAAAAAATGCCGAGTAAGCATTTCAATGCGTTGTTGTGGAAAAATGCCCGAGTACTTATTTATGGATAATTATTTCTGGGGAATTGAAAAAAGTACACAAATAAGGAAGAGCGCCAAGTTCATGAAGTTGAACTTGTGATCTTGAAAAACGACAGAACTTTTCGTAACATCTAGAAACAATTTCAGCTTTTTTCTACAGTCGGCTTGTAATGTTGCAAATTTATAAGTTCGAACTCATCAATGCCAACTCAATATTGTCTATTCCTGTGAATTACGGAGTGGGTACGACCGTAAATATGTGGTTATCCACACAAAGTCAATGAAAAAGAGTATCAATACGAGTTTTTCTTTAAAAAAAATTGTTCGGAAAATTCTCAGGACCAACGTACTTGGCGCGGTTTTTTGAAACACTCATTGCGGAGAATTGTCGCTTTATGTTAACATCATGGTCGAATGAACCTTCTCCATGCTTTTATGTCGCGAATTCCGATAACTACCTGGCGATCACTACTTTAATGAATTTAATTTCTATTCATGAAAATGAAAATATTTGAAAATGGAAAAGAATAAGCTTAAGGCATTAACTTAAACTATCCGGCAATTCCATCCAACAGAATCTCACAATTGACTATCTAAAGATTTGAACACTTAGAAAGGTGTAATATGCTTCAGAGCAATTTCTGAGTCCCAAAGTGGATCTCAAATCTCAAACAATAGACTCCCAAATAAGGATCCGCATTAAGATAAAAAACCGCGCCAAGTACGTTGGTCCTGAGAATTTTCTGAACAATTTTTTTTCAAAGACTCACTCGTACTGACACTCTTTTTCATTGACGTTGTTTGGATAACCACACTTTTTATGATCATATCCACTCCGTAACTCACAGGAATAGGTAATATTGAGTTGGCATTGATGAGTTCCAACTTACAAAATTTGCAACAGTACAAGCCGACTGCAGAAAAAAGCTGAAATTGTTTCTCGATGCTATGAAAAGTTCTGGCGTTTTTCAAAATCACAAGTTCAACTTCGTGAACTTGGCGCTCTTCCTTATTTCTGCACTTTTTTCCATTTCCCAGAAACAATTATCCATAAATAAGTACTCGGGCATTTTTCCACACCACCGCAGTGAAATGATTACACGGCATTTTTTAAATTTTTTTTCGGGGAAACAGAACAATTTTTTTTGAAATTTTTTTTTTGCTGAGGAACAATACAATTTTTTTTTTAATACAATGCTTACAAAGGCGCACTTGGCCGGTTTTTTCAAAAAAAAATTTTTTTTTGTTTGGGGGATTGATTGTTTACATTTCAATACTTGGTCAGCACAATCCAGTTATGCTGGCAAGTGTCACGCTGACAATGCTGTATGTCCACATCTTAAACAATAACGCAATTGACCAAATCTGGGGTATAACATCTGGCTCATCAGGATTTTTTATATTGATTGGGACCTCTGGATGACTGCCATGTAGCCGGGAGCTTTCGAGTTCTTCGGCGTCTGGACTCTGGTGAGCGTCGCAGCTAATTAATTTTAATTTTGTAAGGGCAGGAACTCTGATGTTTGGCGTCTCGGGCGCATGTTAAAGTGGTTGGGTTATGTCTCGCGAGAGACTTTAGATTCGATTTATTCGATTTTAGTTTCTGAGATGAGATCTTGTCCGCCTGTTTCGTTCATTTTGTTTGGTTCATTCACGTTCATTGCATTCGTTCACGTTTGTTCACGTTTTATTCGATTTCGAACAAACTCTCGTTGCTGAAGTTATCTCTAAGTTCATAAGATATTTGTGAATTTTGTGGAATAAATTCTGATGGATATTTGTTTCGGCGCGAATTAATCACAAAACTGATGGAGAGCCGGGATTCGGGAAAGGAAATAGAAAGTGTCACAAATAAATCACTGTTGCTGTGCGCGCGGGTAGAGGCACAATAAAAACGTATATTTCCACTAAAAATACAGAAGTCAAAGAAACATACACTCATCAAAACGATCACAGTGAATCAATAGCTAAATTAAGACACAGTAGAGAAATTACACGAATGAGATGTTCACAATAATCAAAGATATTAATCGCGGAGAGAAAACACGCGGTGTTCACTTGTCGCCATGCGATTCGAGGAGAAGGAAATTTGCAAGTGTCGCAACAGGTGGCCCTTATGCAAATTAGATTGGGCGCGGCCGGTAATCCAGATTCGCGCCCAGGAGGTGCTGCCACTAGAGGCTAAGGGCACCGCCACATGAGGCTGATGCCTGAATATTTTCCCCCCGTCAGCAACTCTGTTGGTGATCAGGTTCTCGAGAAGACCATGCTAGGACCTGAAACACTAAGCAGAGAGATTAACTGTGCCAACAAAGACCAGCGACAGTTCAGCTGGTAGAGATTGGAAACGGAACCAGCTTGGAGATCGGCCTGGTCAATAATGTCGACGCCATCCTGATGGTCACAACTTTAGAGAAACCCTCCTTCCCAGGGTGTAGAGTTGTGACACGAGCGAGAGGCCACTTCGAAGGCGGAAACCTTTCGTCAGAGAGCAGTACCAAGGAACCGATGCAAATATCGTTGGACGGATGATGCCACTTGGAGATGGACTGGAGATGCTGCAGGTACCCGGTCGACCATTGCTTCCAGAAGTACTGCAGCCTCTGCTGGATTAGTTGCCATCTAGAGAGCCGTCCAATGTTGAGATCGCCAAGTGAAAGTTTCGGCAGAGTAATTGGAGCCTATCCAATCAAAAAATGTCCCGGGGTAAGACACAGCACCTCGTCAGAGGCCCTGCAGAGGTCTGGAGTTGAGAACTGCTTCGATCTGGTTAACCAGCGTCGAGAGCTTCTTGAATGTCAGTGTAGTATCTCGAACTGTTCGAGAGAGATGATGCTGCACTGACTTTACCGCTGCTTCCCATTTTCCTCCAAAAGGCGTTGCCCCCGGTGGATTAAAACACCACCGTGTTCCATCCTTGAGGCACACTACGGAGAGATGCTGGAACTCTTTTGATCAAGCCGAGAACAACCTCCTTAGCTCCTTGTCAGCACCGATTAAATTCGTGCCACAATCGCTAAAGAGGTGTCTACAGTGCCCCCGACGACTCACGAACCTGCGATTATAGAGAGAGAGCAACTTGTACAGAGAGGAGTATCTGGTGATGAGATCCCAGAGAGAAGGCCATGTTGAGGAGAGGGTGAAGATCAACCCAGTCTCCTCCTCAAGGTTCGTTGACGGATCCAGTTTCGCGCTCTCTTTGGGTCACTGAGAAGGATCCAGCTGTAGCCACTTTGGACACGTCCACCAGAAGCTATGAGCACTGAGTTGTGCCACTGAGATGCCCCGAGATGCACAATCAGCAGGATTTTCTTTACTGCTGATGTACTTCCACTTTGCTCCTTCCACCAGTTGCTGTATACTGGCTACCCTGTTATGCGCATATTCCTTCCACCGGGAGGGATTAGAGCTGATCCATGCCAGAGTAACAGCTGAGTTGGTCCACAGAAACACAGGAAAGGTATCAAGATTGAGTTGATCACACACATACCTTGTGAGTTTTGCCTGTATGACTACGGCGTTGAGCTCAAGACACGGGATGGTTAGATGCTTAATTGGCTTTGTTTTAGCAATTGCTAACGAGATGCTGACACCATCCGAACTTGGGATCTTCAAGTATACCATCACAACCATTGCCGATTGGGATGCATCCGAAAACCCATGTATTTCCACCAGAGAATCCTTCTTCATTCCCAGCCAATGAGGAATAGAGATGTTCCCGATCTGGGATAGCTCTTTACAAAATTGCCCCCACTTACGAGCCATTTCCGATGGCAGCTCGTCATCCCAATCCAGTTTCTCCAGCCAGAGACGCTGGAGAAGGGACTTTGCCCTGAGCTATCTCAGAGAGAATATTCCTCTTCGTCACCTTCGGGTTGGCTGGAAGACGGATAGAGAACTTGAGTTGGTCTGTGTTAGGATCTCAATTCAGACCAAGAATCTTCGTGCTGGAATCCTCTAGCGGCTTATGATCCTGAGAGACACCTTCTAGATTCAGAGATCGGAGTAGAGACGGACTATTACTATGCCATTTTGCTAGAGGAAACCCCCCAGCTAAGCAGAGACCTACCACTTGCTTACACACTTCTAAAGACCACGCTCCTCTTCAGTTCCGCCATAGATGTCATCTACATATCTATCGCGGGTCAACGGAGAAAAGGCCAGAGGAAACCGATGTCCCTCGTCCGCAACCAGCTGATTAAGAACTCTACAGGCTAGGAATGGAACAGATTTAGTACCGTAGGTCACAGTAGTGAGCTGATAGGTGCTGATCTGGCATGGAGAATCTTGCCACAGAATCGGCTGAAGAGGCCAGTTTTTACGATACACCTTGATTTGACGGAACATCTTCCTGAGTCAATTTGACTCCAGTATGTTGAATTTCATTGAGTGACACCCCAGAGCTGGTCTTACTGGAGCCGTTGAACACCACCCTCAGCTTTGTAGTTTCACTACTCTCCTGGAGAACACCATTATGAGGAAAGTAGTACATAGGAGCAGAAGAATGAGTTCGTCTGAAAGAAGAACACCGAATGGAGTCAAGAGCCGACTGCCTCCCCTCAGAGACCCTCAAACCTCCTCAAGCTGAAGCTTCATGTGCCAAAGTCATCCTCTCAGAGCAGCAACCCAATCTGAAGCCTCTGGCATTCTCCGAATTAGACACGACTGAAGCACATACCATATACCCCAGCTCTTCATACTCCTTGAGAAAATCACTGTACAGCTGGAGGGTTTTCTGATCTCTCTCCATTCTCCGAAACAGGCTGGTGAGACACGCTTTAGCTTGACCATAAAAGTCGCCAAGCTCTGTCGGAGAACGTCCTGAGCTATCTCGCAAATGAGTGCGCTGAAAAAACTCCTCACATTCTGCCTCTTCCTTACAAGGAACACTAGGTAGGTGTCCCCCTCCGATTTCGATGAAACTTATATATGTTATAGAGAACTCAAAACTAAAGGACACGTTTTTTTTAGCTGCTAATACGCTGCTTTAAGGGGGGAAACTAGCGTATAACTAGCGCAGGGAAGAAATAAAAAGAAGGAAAAGCGATAAGTCAAGCAGCCTCCCGAGCCACCGCGCCGAAAGAAGTCCAAGAAGACCTAATGTGTGGATTGTTCGTCCAAAAAATAAGGAGAATTTTTCGGAGATACTAACCTAAGTGAAGAAGGACGTTCCTAACGAATAATGTCAGTGCGTCGACAAACTGCGCAGGACCACAACGGGCGACACGCTTATTATCCATGGTAAAAAGACAACCAACGGGGCCCCTCAGTTACCATCTCCGATATCCTCGGAGACGAGGCAAAGCTGCTCAGCAAGGGACCACAAGAGGGGCTCCAGACCAACGGCCTTGACGAGGCTGTGACGAGAGGAGGTGCTCGAAGCCCTACAAGCAGCAGCTGCAGACCAATCTAACATAAGTTTGACACATGGAAGAATCCAAATCGCCTCAGTAACCCTGACAGCGACTGCAGCAAAGAAGATTCTGGGCAAACATGGAAAGATAAAGATAGGGTGGGTCAACTGCCGTGTAAGAAGACTGGTAAGCCCGGTCAAGTGCTTCAAGTGCTGGCGCTATGGGCATCTCGTCATTAAATGTACGAGCACAGTCAATCGTTCAAAACTCTACGCCAAGTGTGCGGAAGATGGTCACCAGGCTAAAGACGTGCAGTCCTTCGTGCAGAAGGAGCCACATTATGCCCTGTGCACTGGGAATAGCAAGTCAGAGAATTGTGCCTATATTGCTCGTAGCAGAAGATGCCCAGCATATAAGAAGGCACTCCGGAAGCTCACTAATAAAAATCGATCAAAAACCGATAAAAGGCAAGGTACTACAGCTAAACCTCAGCCACTGTGAGGTCACACAGGATCAGTAAAAAGGCCATCATCTTGTCTTGTAGGAGGCGACCTTTTCAGAGCTCCACCAGTAATATCCAGAATGGCTTTGCGAAAGCTAAGGTTGATGGAATCTATTCCTACAGCTGATACGCCCCGCCAAGCCTCTCTGTTGATGAGTTTAAGGACCTCCTGAATTGTCTGACTGGGAATGCGAAGCAGCCCCTTTCCGATGGGTACAGCCGGAGACTTCATCGTCTGAGCAGTCGACTGGAGTAGTAAGGAGACCAGCAACAGATCACTGGATATAGTATTGTTGAACAATGGCAATGAAGGGACCTTTACGAGGAAAGAGGCGAGCTCAATAGTGGAGCTTACCTTCGTGAGCAGCAACGTTGCAAAGGGAAACGACTCATGGAAGGTAACCGATAGCTATACTGCTAGCGATTATCGTACGATACTCTGGGAAGTATCCAGTGGCCGGAAGATCGGACAAACGCCCAAAAAGACCAACGCAATTAGCTAGAAAGTGAGCACATTTGATCCGAGTCCATTCCTACTTGCCTTTGACGACCGTCCAATCAGTGGCAGGAATGCTAAGGAGAAGACGGACGACATTCTAAGAAGAGTTACGAAAGCCTGCGATGCTACCATACCCAGGAAACGGGCCAGCAATCGACACCCACCAGTCTACTGGCGAAATAACACCATCGCCGTCTTGCGGAAGGAGTGCAACGCAGCGAGATCGTCCTAACGTAGCCGGAACAGACCAAATTCCGAAGTTATACATGCGATATAAAAAGACATGAAGAAAGCTCAGTAAAGCCATAAAGTACATCGAAAGTAATCGTGGAATGAGCTCCTTGCAGAAGTGGAAGGCGATCGGTGGGGCCAGCCATACAACGTCGTGATGACACGACTTAGAAGTCAGCCGATGCCATCGCCAAAGTTGCGGCACTCACGAACAATATCGTCACGGTGCTGTTTTCGCAATAGCCAAAGCTTATCGTATTGGCGGACGGGAAGGAAATGTGATGGTTCTATCAAGAAGCGAGGAAGAATTGGTGGAGGCGTGCAATAAGTGGGTAACACCAAGGCTCCCGGACTGGACGGAGTACACAATGTTGCACTGAAATCAGCCACGAAAATAAGAGGGAGCTGAAGATAGACCTAATGATCATCTCGAAGCCATACAGACATTTTAGCACATAACCTTGGGAGACGAATAAGAGTCGTAAGCCGTCAAATGGTCCGGCGGCAAGTACTCGTTCCAGAGTAGTGCGATTATCGGAAGGGATAGCTTTGTGGTAGCTATGCTTGAAGGAATCTATTTTGACAGCTGCTAGGCTCCACCAAAGCTCACCTTTCACGAGTTCACGGACGTCTTGCACAGACTGACTGAGGATGCAAAGCAGCACTTTCTCGTGGCAATCGCTGAGGACGTTAACGCATTGTCATTGTCCTAGTAAACAATGGTGAGGTACCCACATTTATAAGAGGAGAAAAGAATTCCATCGTAGATCTCACCGTTGTGAAGAGTAGTCTCGCAAGAGGAAACTGCTCCTGGAAGGTGATGGACATCTGCACAGCCAGTGACCATCGAACAATTTTTTGGGAGGTATCCGCTGGTCGAAGGATCAGGACAACACTTGAGTGGACCAACGAAATCGACTGAAAGGTGCCACCGTCTCATCCCGCAGGTGGACGTCTAGCTAAATTGTCGTCATGGAGAGGAATGGAATTACTATCTGACACAGATGCTATCAGGTCATGGGTGCTTCCGGGTTTATCTTCATAAATTGTAAGGGATTTTCGCTGGTGCTTCACCAGCAAACATCCCAAACTATTTTGGCATTTTCTCTATCGCTCAATTATGTCGGGCGCCAGCTGGATTTTCATGGAAAATCCAACAGTAAACTGGCCTCAGAGGATAACTCGTCTACCCTGAGGACTTCTCGTGGCGGGACTAACAATGCCGAGCCAGCATCAGCGTAAAACGGTAGAGTGGACGAGGTCCACCATACTAGGAGTAATTCACTCGATCGATCTTCGCCTTTTCAGCCGAGAGACCTCGACAAAGCGTATCTTCCAGGAACCATTCCTCCATGTATCTTTCGCCGAGGATGTTTCCATTCCTCTGACGTATTTCTTTCCTCTCCAGAGTGGCTCAACTCTGGAGAAGTCGACCATTACCTGCGAATCCTTCTCACTCCTCGGAGCGCCGAACACTGAGAGGCACATGCGACACAGGTATCCGGAGACTTATTCTCACCCACCTGTGCCCACCCCAACGCAACCTCAATGCTCGGTAAAAGCACTATCATCGCGAGCCAACACCCAGATTACTCGTCATGGAGGCACGTGCGATCGGGCCTTCAGGAGTCGGCCTAACTCCCGGCCCACGGATCCACGCCAACACCACTTCTTTCGTCCGTGATGGATCCCTGAGAACATGGAATTAAAACATTCCACGTCCTCAAAGTAATCCGGTCATTCTGCTTGGGACGCCGAAGCGTCCCATTCTTTCGCTGTTCCGGATCTTGTTCTCAAAACGGACCCCCATAAACCATAACGGATTAATGCCACTTACGACCGTCGTCGAGGACCGGACAATTTTCATCCGCTCGACTCCAGTGCCTGTCACCGACTGTCTCGAAATCTACTAGGGCCTTCTCTCCCTAGTCTGAACATCTCAGCGGCGGTGGGTCATCCATTACCCCACCACCACCAATCAGCTCGACGGCAATCGAGGGGGCGCTAGTCCTCTCACCTAGCCGTTGGTCCCTAGTCTAAGTCGATAGCGCCTCTAGAATCGCCCAGTTGGAACGCCAGTACGTTGGCCCGTTTCCCCCAAACACAGTTGGGCGAGTTTCTAGATAAGGCGACAGGGTACCGACAGCCTCTCTATAATGTTCAGAAGCATGGTTTCACCCAAACCACCTCTTGGTATTATTTGATTGGTCTATTCACCTCACGCCTGGTTCACTTAAACCGCCGATCGATGTCACTCTCATCTCTCGCTCAGCTTCTTCAGCTGGCGTTAGATGTCGCTCTCTTCTCTGTCCCTCACTCTAACCATTCTTGTCTCATGGGTTTTCGTGTTGGTAAAACAGTTTACAGTAACGAGAAAATCTCGTTACAAAATTTAAATCCGAGCATATCCCCGAGTATCCGGTATGCACAAAAGTGTACGAAGACGCTGAAGCACGTATTTTTCACTCCCCCCCGCCACAGCATGATTCGCGAATCCTGGGAGTCAGCAATTAGAGAAAAGATCCGGCCTGAGATTTTGGTAGCAGCTATGCTCCTATCAAAGGCAGCCTGGGACGCAATGAGCAACTTCGCGACAGAAGTAATAAAGGAGTTCAGAAGTGAGGAACGCAGACATAAAGCTGCAGAATAGACAATAAATCTATTGGAACACCCTGCCCACACCTTAGTGAGACAGGGCTGTACACTAGATGCAAACAAAGTGGAAGAGGAAAAAATCTAAAACCTCCCTCGCAAAGTAGTACTTAACGGTGGTGCCGCGAGAGAATCAAAGGTCAGAAGAATTTCGAGGTGAGGTTTTTAGTCGGGGCACGTCCAACACAGGTTGTGACGAAAGTCCACTATCATGCGTAGGTATTTTTCTAAAATCCTCGAAAGAAATAAAAACACATAATTTATTTTTTCACTCAAAGTGCACGTTTGGTTCAACATGTGTATAAAGCAATTTTTTAATTTCACTTTTCGTGGAATTGGTAGTGCAAGAAAATTTCTAAATTATTCGGAGAATTATGAAACTAATGGGACTAGATGCTTAAGAACTTCCATCAATGTGGCAAACAGGGATCTTTCCTCAAATTTTGTTCCTATTCTTTCTTAAGTTTTGAATATTTCCGAATCTAAGGCAGATAGCGAAATTTTCGTCATAACCTTTCTTGTAGCTCTCGAATTGTACTTCTTCTTTGCCGAATATTAAGAGAAAAATTTACTATTTCTATGGCCATGTGTGTTAATTGCATTCAAAGAGTCATTGAATTCTCATAATATCACTCTCAATCATCCAACCTATTCTCATTTTATTCATTACTTGAACAACTGATGATGAATTGAATTTTCGCAAGGTTGACAGCCAACATTGCCCGAACGTTGGCAACCGACGTTGTCCCAACATTAATAGCTAATATCGCGCCATCGTTGACAGGCGACATTGCCTCAAAAATTTGTTTTAAAATAAATTGGTACCAAATCAATTTTCTCAACAGATGATGTGTTATATTCCAGAATATTTCATTATATACTTGTGAAGAAATTGTATCATTATGGAGTAATTAATTGTTTAACGATTCAGCACC
>NW_021680744.1:319923-341948 GCF_001412515.2 Diachasma alloeum
AAGCGTATCTTCCAGGAACCATTCCTCCATGTATCTTTCGCCGAGGATGTTTCCATTCCTCTGACGTATTTCTTTCCTCTCCAGAGTGGCTCAACTCTGGAGAAGTCGACCATTACCTGCGAATCCTTCTCACTCCTCGGAGCGCCGAACACTGAGAGGCACATGCGACACAGGTATCCGGAGACTTATTCTCACCCACCTGTGCCCACCCCAACGCAACCTCAATGCTCGGTAAAAGCACTATCATCGCGAGCCAACACCCAGATTACTCGTCATGGAGGCACGTGCGATCGGGCCTTCAGGAGTCGGCCTAACTCCCGGCCCACGGATCCACGCCAACACCACTTCTTTCGTCCGTGATGGATCCCTGAGAACATGGAATTAAAACATTCCACGTCCTCAAAGTAATCCGGTCATTCTGCTTGGGACGCCGAAGCGTCCCATTCTTTCGCTGTTCCGGATCTTGTTCTCAAAACGGACCCCCATAAACCATAACGGATTAATGCCACTTACGACCGTCGTCGAGGACCGGACAATTTTCATCCGCTCGACTCCAGTGCCTGTCACCGACTGTCTCGAAATCTACTAGGGCCTTCTCCCCCTAGTCTGAACATCTCAGCGGCGGTGGGTCATCCGTTACCTCACCACTACTAATCAGCTCGACGGCAATCGAGGGGGCGCTAGTCCTCTCACCTAGCCGTTGGTCCCTAGTCTAAGTCGATAGCGCCTCTAGAATCGCCCAGTTGGAACGCCAGTACGTTGGCCCGTTTCCCCCAAACACAGCTGGGCGAGTTTCTAGATAAGGCGACAGGGTACCGACAGCCTCTCTATAATGTTCAGAAGCATGGTTTCACCCAAACCACCTCTTGGTATTATTTGATTGGTCTATTCACCTCACGCCTGGTTCACTTAAACCGCCGATCGATGTCACTCTCATCTCTCGCTCAGCTTCTTCAGCTGGCGTTAGATGTNTGGAAAATCCAACAGTAAACTGGCCTCAGAGGATAACTCGTCTACCCTGAGGACTTCTCGTGGCGGGACTAACAATGCCGAGCCAGCATCAGCGTAAAACGGTAGAGTGGACGAGGTCCACCATACTAGGAGTAATTCACTCGATCGATCTTCGCCTTTTCAGCCGAGAGACCTCGACAAAGCGTATCTTCCAGGAACCATTCCTCCATGTATCTTTCGCCGAGGATGTTTCCATTCCTCTGACGTATTTCTTTCCTCTCCAGAGTGGCTCAACTCTGGAGAAGTCGACCATTACCTGCCAATCCTTCTCACTCCTCGGAGCGCCGAACACTGAGAGGCACATGCGACACAGGTATCCGGAGACTTATTCTCACCCACCTGTGCCCACCCCAACGCAACCTCAATGCTCGGTAAAAGCACTATCATCGCGAGCCAACACCCAGATTACTCGTCATGGAGGCACGTGCGATCGGGCCTTCAGGAGTCGGCCTAACTCCCGGCCCACGGATCCACGCCAACACCACTTCTTTCGTCCGTGATGGATCCCTGAGAACATGGAATTAAAACATTCCACGTCCTCAAAGTAATCCGGTCATTCTGCTTGGGACGCCGAAGCGTCCCATTCTTTCGCTGTTCCGGATCTTGTTCTCAAAACGGACCCCCATAAACCATAACGGATTAATGCCACTTACGACCGTCGTCGAGGACCGGACAATTTTCATCCGCTCGACTCCAGTGCCTGTCACCGACTGTCTCGAAATCTACTAGGGCCTTCTCTCCCTAGTCTGAACATCTCAGCGGCGGTGGGTCATCCGTTACCCCACCACCACCAATCAGCTCGACGGCAATCGAGGGGGCGCTAGTCCTCTCACCTAGCCGTTGGTCCCTAGTCTAAGTCGATAGCGCCTCTAGAATCGCCCAGTTGGAACGCCAGTACGTTGGCCCGTTTCCCCCAAACACAGTTGGGCGAGTTTCTAGATAAGGCGACAGGGTACCGACAGCCTCTCTATAATGTTCAGAAGCATGGTTTCACCCAAACCACCTCTTGGTATTATTTGATTGGTCTATTCACCTCACGCCTGGTTCACTTAAACCGCCGATCGATGTCACTCTCATCTCTCGCTCAGCTTCTTCAGCTGGCGTTAGATGTCGCTCTCTTCTCTGTCCCTCACTCTAACCATTCTTGTCTCATGGGTTTTCGTGTTGGTAAAACAGTTTACAGTAACGAGAAAATCTCGTTACAAAATTTAAATCCGAGCATATCCCCGAGTATCCGGTATGCACAAAAGTGTACGAAGACGCTGAAGCACTCCCCCCCGCCACAGCATGATTCGCGAATCCTGGGAGTCAGCAATTAGAGAAAAGATCCGGCCTGAGATTTTGGTAGCAGCTATGCTCCTATCAAAGGCAGCCTGGGACGCAATGAGCAACTTCGCGACAGAAGTAATAAAGGAGTTCAGAAGTGAGGAACGCAGACATAAAGCTGCAGAATAGACAATAAATCTATTGGAACACCCTGCCCACACCTTAGTGAGACAGGGCTGTACACTAGATGCAAACAAAGTGGAAGAGGAAAAAATCTAAAACCTCCCTCGCAAAGTAGTACTTAACGGTGGTGCCGCGAGAGAATCAAAGGTCAGAAGAATTTCGAGGTGAGGTTTTTAGTCGGGGCACGTCCAACACAGGTTGTGACGAAAGTCCACTATCATGCGTAGGTATTTTTCTAAAATCCTCGAAAGAAATAAAAACACATAATTTATTTTTTCACTCAAAGTGCACGTTTGGTTCAACATGTGTATAAAGCAATTTTTTAATTTCACTTTTCGTGGAATTGGTAGTGCAAGAAAATTTCTAAATTATTCGGAGAATTATGAAACTAATGGGACTAGATGCTTAAGAACTTCCATCAATGTGGCAAACAGGGATCTTTCCTCAAATTTTGTTCCTATTCTTTCTTAAGTTTTGAATATTTCCGAATCTAAGGCAGATAGCGAAATTTTCGTCATAACCTTTCTTGTAGCTCTCGAATTGTACTTCTTCTTTGCCGAATATTAAGAGAAAAATTTACTATTTCTATGGCCATGTGTGTTAATTGCATTCAAAGAGTCATTGAATTCTCATAATATCACTCTCAATCATCCAACCTATTCTCATTTTATTCATTACTTGAACAACTGATGATGAATTGAATTTTCGCAAGGTTGACAGCCAACATTGCCCGAACGTTGGCAACCGACGTTGTCCCAACATTAATAGCTAATATCGCGCCATCGTTGACAGGCGACATTGCCTCAAAAATTTGTTTTAAAATAAATTGGTACCAAATCAATTTTCTCAACAGATGATGTGTTATATTCCAGAATATTTCATTATATACTTGTGAAGAAATTGTATCATTATGGAGTAATTAATTGTTTAACGATTCAGCACCGTATTGCGACGAAAGGATTCGTATTTTCCTCGATTGGACGTGTGGGGAGAAAAGATATAATTAAGTCCGGATAATACTCGCGTACGCCGACTCTCCGTAATTTAGGTTATGAATGATGCCAAAAGTACGAATGTGAGAAAGAGTATGAATGAGAAGTTTCGACTCAACCCACGACGACCAGAGGATTATCAGGCGATGCAGAGGAACATCACCAGCCCTGAGGAACGAGTTATAACACCCTGAGCCACTGAAATCCCCGTCACACCACATTTTCCGATACCCACGTTCAAGTATTCCCTGCTTGTCACAACAACAATTAGCTGGACGGCATGTATTTCCCGCTGGCCCTAAATACATCACTAGGGCGCCGCACGTTACGGACCCACCCAACCTAACCCAGTAAACACACAATACACGAGACTCATCCACGAGGAGTTTCACAACTCCGGAAAGACACCACCTGACCCTCGAGTTCCACACCCCAGATAAATCAGGTGGTGACGGCGCCACCGCACAGTACGTGGCCGGCGAAATATGTAAATGAGATCGGGATTGGCTAATCGTCAAATTCATTGCCAATGTCAAGGCCCGCGAGAAATGAAGAGAGACAGCATGAGAAAGAGAAGGCAATACCCACTTCCGCCCTTCTTACATCACTTTCATCTCTGCCGTCAGACGTTCTACATCGTTTAATTTCTAAAACTTGTGTGGGTCTAATTATTCGTCAGAAATTGAACGTGTGGAACTCTACGGGGGATTTGGAAGAAAAAGGCTATCTGGGCGAAGCTGAAGCGATAATCTGGCGAATTATCCAGGCCGATTCAGAGGCTAATATCAGGCGAAATCCAGGCGGAATATCCAGGTGAATTATCCAGGCGGAATTTAACAGGCGAGCACGTGACGAGTTGCTCCAGTAGACGACATCGAGATTCAGGGCGAAAATTTAGCGTAAGTGTGCACATGTACTTGAGTGATAACTGGTGCGACGTTATTCCTTGCGAATAAAAGGGTATTTTACGCTTTTGTAGGGGGCTCCTGTCAGCTTCTCTGACAGGAGAAATATTCTTGCCACAGTAAATTATCGAGATCTTGATAAACGCGTGGCGCATTCGAGTCGGTGAATTTACGGAGCGATATTAATTTATTTCGGGCGAACAAGGCGCTATTGCTGAAAACAACATGAGGAAAACTTGACTGGCATTATTTAGGGATTGTTGTGCGATATTTATAATTGGGAATTTATCATTTTGTTATCTTTTTAGTTCTACGGTTGTTCTCCGGAGAAGTAAGAGAAAAATATATCTCGGCTAGAGTTGCAGATAAGAGGCACTGTGAAACCCCACGCTGTGCCTACGGGCCTGCGCATCGTTCATTTACCATCGAGTACATAATCAAATTGATAACCGAGCATTTCTGTCATTTTTCCGGATAGCAATTTGACGAGTAAAGTAGGGTCATTATATTTTTGGTTTGTTTAGAATCTGGCTGACAGGAATCCTCCGCAATATTGTTATTATTAGTTTCTTAGGTTTTGATTCTCATTTTTTTAATTATTTTTCCTATTTATCAAAAGTAGTATTTTGCTTGTATTTTCATTTTCCTCGATATTTTTCATATTGAACAAAAGTATTATTTTATTTTTGATTATCATTATTTTGGGTCGACCCGCATCTATCGAATAAATTTTATTTTCTCAAATCATTCCTTATCGAATTTATAGAATATAGAAATCTCTTGTTAATCGGAAATCTCTATCTCTCGTTATTTCTACTGAACTTATTCCCTTTCACCAGAAATGAAGTATTTAAGTTGATTTAAGTACGAGCACACCACTTTCCAAGCTTTACCTTATCGAGTCACCAGAGACTCCACTCATTTGTCAAAAATAACAGTAAATAATAATTGAGCGAGGTCATTAATCTCCGGATTTTACCTCGTTACAGTACAACAACACGATACCGTTTTGTAATACGAATACAAATACGAATCGAGGTAAGTGTGTCACAGTTTTTGGATAAAAATGGAGATCACACTGGGCTCGGGAGTTCATTATCAATGTAACTTAGAGTACATTTCAACTCAAATTCTATATTAAACTTGACCGTTAAACTTTGAGTTAAGAATAAAGACACCTAAGTATCCTATTTGCTGAGATTGAGTCCGTTTTTACTCGTCCAATCGACCATATACAACAATTTGGTGGCAGCGGTGTGTTCTTCAAAAGCGGAGGCCTGATCACTTCCCGTCGGAGAGAGCAATTGGGAGAAGAGTTCGACATGTTCTACACTTCGGAGGAAACGTGTTTTTCGTTTTGGGAGCATTGAGCTGTTCTGGAACGCCGGAATAAGAGCAGCCGACTTTTCCGAGAGGAAAGAGACAAAATGCAGCTGGTAAAGAAATCCATTTTGGGTTTAGTTTTTGTTGTTAAGGCATTTTTACAGTTTTGGCAAGTTCCTTTCATTTATGGGATCACAGAGTCGGGGTATCCGAGACGAATTTGATTCTCTGGAGGAAGTAGGCCGGATTGTCAGGGAAATTTTGCGTGCAGCTGGAGTGGGTCTAGGCTCAACTGCGGGATTTTCTGGGGAAGTTACAGAGTCGCAAAGGTTTCATCACGGTGTCACGATGCGCAAAGCTTTGAATTTTAGTAAAAGGAACCGTGCTTCCAGTTCCTGGGCCGAAGGGACACAACGACTTTCACGTAGTGTGGATAACCTTGCGGCGAATAATCCACTGCAATCACGAGGACTGCAGAGGCAGGATGGGCAGCAACAGCCACGGATTGAGGGCGGTGCGCATCAGCGACCGGCACCGCCACCGCTTCAGCAGCAGCAGCAGCAGCAGCAAAGTCATGAGGATCCGCTACTGTCTATGTCCACTCAGATCTCAGTACCAGGGGGGTCACTTCTTCTAGGTAATTTTACTCTACCACTGCGAGGGCAGGGGTGATGCCGCAGCTAGATCTCTCGGGTATTCAAAATCTTGACACTCAAGAGACATTACGTGGAAATAGGACGGAGTAAATGGTGGGCGAGATGTTGATAGTATTGGACAATGCACAAGAGAAATTGAAAGAAGAGGCTCAGGAGCGGAAACGATTGGAGAATGAGCTACAAAAGGCTTGGTCGGAGGTGAATCGCAATTGTGGGGTAACTGGGGTAAATAATCCACCCAATCCTCTCATTCCATGTAATCATGTCCAGAGGGGTCTTATAGACCTGAAGGGTGCTCTGCAGTTAGTACATTCATTTGATGACGAAAAAGCTGATGAATTAATACCTTTTTTGGGGTCGTGCGAGGGTGCAAAGGAAGTTACAGCCCGAGCTACATACTACACTCCTCAAAACTGTTCTGAAAAATAAATTGACTGGTAAAGCATTTGTGCAACTGAAACATAAGATAATAGAGAGTTTTGAAGAATTAAAAGTCGCACTAGAGGCATTATTCAGCAAAACGAAATCACTGGTGGGATTGCATGCGCAGATCAATAGCCTACAACAACGGATGGATGAGGACGTCAGGAAATCCACAGCCAGAGCTGAACGGGTAACTCTCGATTTAATCGGGGGAATACAAAATCTCCTAGCCAGCGACTTGGACGAAAAGGAGAAAAGTGGAGCCAGGAAAGCCCTTTTGACTTTGGCTAAGGCTAATTTTGAGCAGGGTTTGCGTGGACAAATTTAAATTTTGGTTAGAGCGAACAATTACAAGACATTGCATGAGGCTTGTCTAGGAGCAGTTGAATTGGAGAAAACTATGCCAGGGTTTCACGGACCATTTAAAGGAGGTTCTGGGGGAATTCTGGAGGAAATTCTGGAAGTGGTTCCAGGCGTTCTCAGGGAGGAAAACGTCTTTCAGGACGACTATCCCTGGGGGCGGAATGTTTTTCTTTCGGACAGGCGGGACATCAGGCAAAGGATTGCAAGATGCAGAAAAGAACGAGTTTACCTGTTCCAGAGCGACGCAATGTCAACGCATGGAGTAGTGTGCAAATTTTGCCATATTCCAGGGCATGACATAGCGTCGTGTTCTAAATTGAAGAAGCAATATGGAATTCCTGAAAATGCGGAGTTACAGGTGAGAGAGAAAAATGACGGTGCAAATCAGATCAACAAAAGTGCTGACAGAACCATGAGAAACAACAACAACAAAACTAAAGTTTCATTGAACGAGGACCCTACATTGCCAATGGGGGCATTCCAAGTTGCGATGATGCAAATTAATGAAGTTGGGAGCAACGGCAAGCAGAATCCTGCAATTTCGGGCCATCTCATTCTAAGAAGGCGTAGGGTCATATCTGCAGAGCCCACCAAGATGAAAAATCATGTAATTTTGTCAGCTGATGAGCTTAAACAGCCAACGATGCTCTTGGCGGACTCTGGAGCTGCTATATTGGTAATAAAAACTGAAGAATTGAGGGAGGATGTGGAGATCCAGCCTGGGGGGAGAACATTACGTGGAATTTCGAATCAAGATGTTGGAACACTTGGAAAAGTTGAGATTTATTTGAAGATTGGCCAGGAGGAATTGGGACATATTGGAACATGAGTTGTTCCTAATGATTTTCCATGCTTGGCAGGAATTCTCGGAGAAGACTTCTTCAATCTCACGATTTAATTACATCTGTTGAACCGGAGAAGTGCATTAGAGTCAATGGAACATGTTTGCAACTTTTCCTACTTGAAAAGGTAGTTCTGGTACAGGAGAGAGACTTTAGCATGGGCTACGACGCTGAGTACGAAAAATGGAATCGTGCGGACAAAACAATTGCAGTCAGGCGTGGTTTTGGGTGAATGTCTCACGAAACCACGTGACGGACGTGCAATCGTATGGATTATGAATACCGCGGAGAATGACGTATTCTTGAATGTGCCGGTTGTGAAACTCGAGCAGTTTCCTACAGCCGAAACGGTAATGCTGATGCGTATGGAAAAAGTGGAACAAGGTCTAATAAAACTGCTTCACGAAAATTTGAGGATTTCTCACCTCAATCGTATAGAGAAAGAGACTCTACTAGAGATGCTAGATGAATTCAACAACATTGTGCAGCTTCCTGGGGATCCTCCAGGTGTCAGAACATCCTATTCTTATTGTTTCGGGGGCGGCAACATCGATTGCCGCATTCTCAGAGGGAAGAGGTGGATCGTCAAGTAAACGTGTAAGGAATTCTGGGGAAATTCCTTAGGGGCATCGAGATCCAGAGAACGTCAGGAACGGAATCAATGCGTGAGTACGTAGGGAGATCCCTCGAAATCGCGAATTAGGGATCTAGTGCCTTTATCGAGCAATGAGGGATTGTGTTTAGAGCATTTTTTGGGTTTAAGAAAGTAGGAAAGAAGTGCGACGAAAGTCGAGGTTAGGGGTTAGAGAGTTGAGTAACGCGTCGAAATAGATATCGAATGTGGGGACCGAAGGGAATCCGTGTTTTGGGCCGAATTTACCAAGCTACGCAATTTTTTTGAGGAATAATCCCTCCGTTTCAATTCCTGGGGATACGTGGAAGAGTAGCTACAAAACTACCGCTCGGTTAATGGATCGTAGGAGGAAAAGAGTTACGTTTCAGGATTTGGCTGAAAGGCCTAGAGGGCTATCACAGCCCTAGTGACCCCTAGGATTGTCATGGCTGTTTTGTTTTATAATAAAGTTTCGATAAGATAGGAGTTGATTGGAGTTTCTTTTAGTATTGGGTTTCTTTTGCATATTTTTTACCTCTGCGATCCTCGAGATTACGACCCCGGGGACGTAATCACATTATGAAAGTATTTATTAGGGCTAACAACCGCCGTTTACCGACAAAAAGGCGTTAAAATAAATTGTTATTAGGGCTGAAGAAGTTGGGAAAATTCGAATTTGATTCAAAAGTCGCGCGCTCGAGGATGGGGCGCAAGGAGTAATGGGAGTGCGACAGCGCCACCAAGCCTGTCGAGAATCACGCGGGACGAGAGTCATCCGCTATTATACGTGTGTCTGCGTCGCTGGCGAGTACAGACGAGAGCAGCTTCATTATTCACGCGCTTTGGGAGCAGTTTTTCGAGTTTTGTGGGCCATCACGGATAGCCAAACATTCTGGAGGCGAAAATTGAGGGCTTTTTGAAGAGGATACAGGCAACGGAAGCCTATCAGCGAGTCTTTTGTGGTGGACGCCGAGTCGTCCAATAACACGAGGCGTATCGGCCACAGGTGAGTTTGCACTCGGTTTCTTTGGTGATGGATTTTTCGGGTGACTATGCGTGTTTTTACTCATTTCGGATTGTCGCGAGTGTTTAAATTAATTATATTGTTTATTGTGTACCATCTCTTTCATGCAGGAACGGAACTAAACGGTTTTTTATTCCTATCTATTTTAATGCCAACGGGATGACATAGAATAACCCATGGTTTTCCGAGTGTTCGGCTAACGCGGGAAGTGTTCGGTTAATTTTCCGGTCTCGACGGTATGAGAGCGGTCCGTCTTCCGTGGATGGTCCTTGTTCTGCGTGCGCTGTGATCCCGAGAGGTCCACCACGAGCGTTTCGGTTTTCCGGGACGATTTTGTGTGGCTTCCATGTCAAGCGTGCCTCGTCGTAATGGCAGGAGCTTCGTTACGGGTCAATTATTCGGAAGTTTAGGCTTCTTTTTCCTTGCGGCATTGTCCGAGACATTAGGGCTTAATCTGTTAGGCGTGAATAAAAATCGGTACCTGCGAATTGGACATGCGAGGCTATCTCGAGACCCGGATCCTTTTATTTTGTGCGGGTGAAATGCCGGATAAAGTTTGAGAGTTGAATTTTAATGTCGATAAATGCGGATTTATTAGGAGAAACCTCGCTGGCGGGATGCGGACCTTCCGAGACCGCGCTTTAGGCTAGATAATAGGGAATAGAATTAATTGGAGCTTGAGGATTAGCCACTGAGTAATTATAGGAACTTCTATCGGTTTGAGGAGGTTTCTTGAGTAGGTTAATCACCTTTGGGGTTACAATTTTTCCTATTAGACTTGAGGCTTTCGTCCCAGCTAGAGCTCGTACTATTATCTTTTTTTTTACGTACGATTGAGGGCGAAATGTATTATTGTGAATTAATTTTAATGCTCCCTTTTGAATTACCTTGAGCTATTTAATTGTTTTTGTCGGCCGGTCCGAAGTCTTTTTCTTGTTTATTACGAAATTATTATTTCTTTGCTATGCGGAGTTGGATTTCGAGCACGAAGCCGCTGTTCCGATTTTTTTTTTAATAGTATTTTTTTTTTCTGAATATTATTTTTTTGAGTATTATTTTTGGGATTATTATATATCGGTTTCTGAGCGTTATTTTTGTGAAGGATTGTAATGGAATCTTATACTTTTTTCTCACTTGGAAAAGAATACACGGAACGTACATTTCAGCCTAAATTTGAGGTTTTGTGTCAGTGTTTTTGTTGAGTTAAGGAGCCCAATAACCCGTTTTCCATTCACAACCTGCACCCTCTCTCCACAACCAACCCCCTAAGCAGCGCGGACATTTAAGGTCTTCCCTTGGAATATTATTAGGTTAAGTAAGTTTTAAGAATTACGTTTCGGGTTTCGTTTTCTTGTCGAGGTTCCGCTTCGAAGGTTGTCCGGTTTGTCGTTCCCCGGTGATAAAGGACGGCTGGCGCCCATCGGTTTTTAGTTATTTTATTTAATCCAAGGGAAATGGGTAAGTTAACGTGGTTTTCCAGCCCCAGATAGAAAATTTCATTACAGTGGCGCCCAACGTGGGGCCCCGGTTCATTGGACTATCTATTGTGAGGATAAAAGGTTTAAATATCCTCTCTCTCTTTTAGGGGGAAAGGAAGATTTGAAAATCGGCGTTATTACGCAGAAAATTTACTTTTCAGAATCGCCGTTATCGCGCATCGAAAGTTAATTTTGAGAATTGGCGTTATTACGCAGAAAATTGTAATCTTGGGATATTGGGGTTACCACGTAGAAAATTACTTCATTTGCGTCGAATTCGGATTGTTCTGAATTTCAAGGATCGACTCGGAGTTAATCCCCAGTTTTCTCCGACGAAAATCTTGAGTGACGTCATCCGGTGACCAACGCAGTAAACACCTTTTGTCTCCGAATTCCTTAGGGGATTAGGGTTTTATTTTTGGATTCCGGCGATTGTTCGTGAGTTCTATCCTTCGACATGTCGACGCACGTGCGAAATATCAGTGAAAAATAAATTTAAGGTAAAATTGCTGAAGAGGGGGGAGTCAAATTGCCCTGAGACATTGGCGCTACGCTACGGGCAGCCTAACGTGGATCACGGAGCCACGCGGATAGCTTGACCATTTGTAATTTTAATAAAATAAAATCTAGAGAGGAATTGTATTCCTGGTTTAGGGGAAATATCGTGAAAACGAGTCTAATATTACACTCCTGGGAACCCTTAAGTTCCCTAGAGACGAGTGAGGCCGAGTAGATTTCCTCCCTACTTCCTGTAACCTGCCGTGCCGCTCGATGGTTGGCGGAGATTCGGATTCGTAAGAGTGGGGTGACCCTGAGAAAATTGAGCCAGTTCTCAATTACCCAACCCCCAAGAATCTGAAGAAACTGCGTCGTTTCTTGGGTATGGCATCGTGGTACCGGAGATTTATTCCCCGCTTTGCCACGATTGCAGAGCCTCTAACTCGCCTCACCCGCAAACAGCAACCCTGGGAGTGGACTGAGGAGTAACAAAGTGCCTTCACGGAGTTGAAGAAGTGCCGAACGACCTCGCCTACACTGGTATATCCAAATTTCGAGCTCTCATTCACGCTACAAACTGATGCGAGTACTGTGGGTCTCGGTGCTGTCCTCACTCAAGTGATTGACGGAGAGGAAAGACTGATCGCTTATGCAAGCCGTGCTCTATCGGCTACAGAAAAGAAGTACACGGTCACAGAACTCGAATGTCTGGCCGTGCTATTATCGATTACGAAGTTTCGGTATTATCTTGAAGGATACACATTCACCGTTATTATGGATCATAGCAGCCTTAGGTGACTACATAACCTGATGAACCCATCGGGGCGACTTGCTCGTTGGGCTCTTAGCATGATGGAATACGATTTCACAATCGTCCATAGGAAAAGAGCATTACATCATGTGCCCGATGCCCTATCACGTGCCCCTGAGGGGGAGAGTGCAGATAGCGAGATTATCCAACGCGCCAGGGAGAGCCAGGATACGTGGTACAATAAAAAGTACAGACAGGCTCAGAGATTGCCGGAATATTTTTCTGACTGGAAAGTAAAGAACGGGCAATTGTACACCCATCGCCCCACGGAGTTCATCTCTGTAGAGATGGAAGACCTGAATGCGTGGAAGTTAGTCCTCTCACGAGAACTTCGCCCTCAGGCGATTGGGCAGTGTCACGAGTTGCAACAGGCAGGTCACCTAGGGGTTGATAAGACCTATAGGCGACTGATGCAGCAGTGCTACTGGCCATGCATGCTACACGACGTAGTCCATTATGTCAATCATTGCGAAACATGCCAGAAGTACAAGGTTCAGAATGCCCCTCCGGGTGAGTTCATGGGACATCGAGTTGTCGAGGAGCCGTGGACCACCGTGGCGGTAGATGTAATGGGCCCACTTATGGCCAGCAAATCAGGTCATTGCTACGTATTCGTTCTCCAAGATCTATTTACGAAATGGATATATACCCATGCGTACAGCTACGGAGAAGATGACCCGGAAACACATCGAGGATGTTATTATTTCTCGTTGTGGAACTCCTCGCGTATTATTCATGGACAACGGTACGGAGTTCGTGAATAAAAAAATTCGTGCATTGGCGGAATTGACGGGAATGGGGCACCAAACTTCCCTCCCCCCCTATCATTCGCAGGCTAATCCCGTGGAATGGGTTAATCGGGTGTTAAAAATGATGCTACGAGCATTCATTAACAGCGACCACCGCACATGGGACTCACATTTACATGAGTTCAGATTTGTGTATAACACTGCGTTTCACGAGTCCTTACAAGTAACCCCTGCGTTTGCGAATTTCGCACGAGAACCCATGGCTGTCGTATCCTTACGGCGACAGATGGAAGGAGACTTGGTAATTGAACCAAGAGAACCAGCGCAGTGGGTAGATCGTATGAGACGGTTGAAGACTCTCCGTAAAACCCTCACGCATGCGTTCCACGAGGCCCATACACGGCAAACCCATTACTATAATTTACGTCGGCGAGACCGCGAGTTTAAGGGAGGAGAATTGGTAGTGCGCCGTTCTCACACACTGTCGAATGCAGCCAAGGGTTTCTGCTGCACTTGTGCCGCTATTCAAAGACTCCAATGTCATTTTTAAGAAGCTTTCGTGTACTCGCTACCGACTGGTGGATCTCGCGGGAAAACATCAAGGTGAGGTATCCGTGCGGGATCTAAAGCCTTACCTACCTCCCTGTAACGAACATGGGGGGATGTTCGTTAGAGACACCACCAGGACCTGAGAACATCCACCTCCGGCGACATTCGGAAACGGATCCTGAGTGGAGAGAGAGAAAGAGAAATTAGGGTTTTGTTTCTCACTCAGGTGTGGTCATTTTTCCGATTATCCCTGGGATAAACGAGTCTTGGTTTTTCCGTTTAAGCGGAATTATTTTTCGTTGCTTCGCGCTTCCGTTTAGTAATTTTGCGGTTTCGTTTCGTTTTTTTGACTAATAAAGATCTGAAATTACACATTTTTGAGGGCCAATAGGGTTATCGTGAAGAAGGGACAAATTTTAGAGTCATCCGATAATTTTTATGAGAACCACCCTATTGTTAATCTTACGATAAATCGTTTAGGGCCGGCTGAAATGCCGGCGCTCCAAACTATGATGGATTTTACGGTGGCTAACTGGTTACGTTTCAGTTTTTCGGTGGAAGGTCACGTGGAACAAGTGCAACCCTTGTATCCCGTGAATTGCCAGGTTGCATCAAAATTTTGGGAAATTTAAGAGAATTAGTTAGGAGTATTGGTCTTTTAACCCCGTGAATCCAGGAGAACCGACCCGTAGGAGGCGCCAAAAATCCACGGTAATTTTCCGAACGTCCACCGGTCCAGCCCAGATTAATCATCAGTCAATTTTATAAAGTTATGAATAATTAGAGTTGAGTCGCGTTTGAATTCCCCAAAATCATTTGGTGGAGCCATCAAACCCCCTGCTTGATGTGCTAAAATCTCCGCCAATCAGAGCCCGCCTTTGTTGGCCGGAATTCGCGCTACGGTTAGTGCCCGTGACACTGACCCAGGGCAGTTATTTCCGCGTTGACCGGCATCGATCAGTAATCGCGTATGAACTTCCGTGTGCCCCCACAACGCAATTGTGCAAATCGGATCATTGTGCCTTCAAAGAAGCTGTAAGGATCCAGGATGGTCCGAAAAGGGAAAAGGACCGTTAAACATCGAAAAACAGTGAGTTTTCTGGTATTTTTCCCCTAATTTCGAGCCATTGCCGAATGGCATCGTTTCCCCTTCATGGCGGTATCCCTCGCGTGGCCCTCAGCCACGTGTCCCCCTTTAGTCATATTTTGTGGTTCGAATTCGGCGTTTTTTTTTAGCATCATCCCTTATCCCGGATTTTTATCCGCGGGTCCTTCCGATTTTTGGATCGGATATTCCACCCAAATCAGGTCGGTACCGAGTTCTTGCCCCTTCCGGTTTATTGCAATCATCTTTTGAGATGATTTTCGGGTTCAACGAGTGTGTTTGTTCAGTAGTGGAATTCCTGCGTCTTTTCCCAGTCGAAATCTGACGATTTTCGACGTGGGCTATTTCCTTCTCCCTCGCTCCTATGGCGAGGAGTATCTCTATTCCCCCTACGTATAAATTGCGTAGAGTTTTTCCCCTCCCGGCACCACGCTGACGCACCTACGAGTGGCGACTCTCGCTTTCCGTAAGTGTTCCCCCGTTTAAATTTCCCTCCGGATGTAAACTAATCCGAAGTGGCTGCCAATGATCCCAAAATTATAAATTTGGTTTCATGGGCTTCGCTACACCTTCCCGAGGAAGTTGGCTATAGGTTTTTGAAAATTGACTCCACCGATTTTTCGCTACGGCGAGTTTAGTTTTAGGGAGTTTTTAGTTTCCCGCAGTACGTTGTACGTATATCGCTGGGTTTAGATTTTTCTCTCTCACTCTCACGGGGATTCGCATACCTTTCCCTTTATTTCTCGACATTCTCGAGTATTTCGAGATTAATCGATGATTTTTCTTATATATTATGGTATGAGGGATTGGATGACCTCACTTGTGGTCGAGTTAATCGACAAAATATTATTTTGGATTACATAGTAAAATTCAAATGATCGTTTCCAACTTAATTTTTTTTTGTTGTTGCTATTTAATCAGTATTGTTATGAGTCTTTTTTTGGTAGGATCAATGCGAAGAGAAAAACCTGTACATTAATAATTTTTTAAATTTCAATAGTGAAACATGTAAGGACGATGTCGATTTCTTCTCTTTTTTTGGTAGTTTTGACCACCCAATACCCGTCTCCACCTGAAATCTACCGCTCTTTCCACAACCTAGCACACTGAGTGAACCAAGAACCGTTACCTTTCCCCAGAAATCTAGTTTTCTCCCTTTCTGAGTAAATTTTTGGGGTTTTTGAACTAATTAAAAATGATTTTGTAGATTCTTCCGGTTTGGTAATTCTGGCTAAAAATTACCTGGCGCCCATAGATTTTTGCATTTTTGAGTTTAACTAGATGAAGGGCAAGAAGGGCGAAGGTAATAGGCATTTTTAACCCCCATACGAAAATGTCACGTTACATCCCTTACAACAAGGATCTGTGTCTGTTACCCATCGCAATGCTTGAACACAAACTCTCCGCCTGCACATTTCTATTAGAGTACCACAAGCGAGGAGGACAGGGACATGAGTGCCGCTTCGACGGAGACTACACATGCTGCCTCGACGGAGGGCTTGGCTGCTGCTCCGGCAGAGAATCCCACCACCGCCACGATGGAGAAAGGGATTGCCCCTGAGGAGATGGAAGTAGTGATCACGACCACTACTCCCACCTTGGAGATACCAGTTGCGCTGGCTTACCCAGAGTGAGAGATACTGATGTGGTCACCTTTTACGGCCTTCCACACGGAGGTCTGGGATGTGAAGAGCAAGAGCCCAGGATTCGTTGTGAGAGCTCTCACAACCTTGGCTACGTCACTCCTCAACCAGAGGCCGGAGGACCCAGCGCGTGCAATGCCTACTTTCCCAACGGAGGAATCCGTCGCACGCTATGACGCCATGATGGACGGCCTCAGGGACGTGATGATTACCGAACATGCGACCCAATTATGCACCGGAGAAGTTCACACAACTTCGGTGAGCATCGCCGACAACTCAGAGACACTCCGCCCAGGATCCTTGCCTCTCAACGTGGAGACACCTCCCCCAACTCCAACCACAGACCCTCATGCTCAAGAGAACAATCCCATTTCCCCTGAGAGACAACCTTCTTCCCCATCCGATACCCCGACACTCATTCCGCACCTCCAGTAACCCCAAACCCCACGATTTCCAATTCCTCATCCGGGAGGCCCCTGAAATTGCCTCCATTCGACATGGTCGAGGTGAAGTCCCCACCAGATGTTCGCGACCTCCACGCCTCGGAGGACGACGCCATGGAGGAGCTGTCCCCACGAGGACCCGGATTCTTGGAATCCTCTTATCGGACTAAACAGCCTCCAGTCCGTAACCTGCCCTTCCAGGAGCCCATGAGCACTGGAGTGCCGCCCATCGTCGAGGACGTTAAGCCCAGACCCTACCCAGCCTCGAAAAAATCCACTAGGTGCCAGAAATGTCACCTACGAGGGTACGGCTGGCCTGAATGCTCCAGCACGCTCGACCACCTATTCTGCACCTCCTGTGGTGCGTGGGGAATGGATACCTTTGGGTGTCCCCGGAGAGACTAGCGCCACGAGGAGGCGAAGCGTCGACTGACCCGACTAGGGGTGAAATCAGCCGAGATCCCTCGCAACACGATCTCCACAGTCCACCGAGCTCCCGTTCAGACCACCACTACCTCCCCTACTCCACGCGGTGCGTCAACACCCACAGTGACGGCACCGTCCACAGGGACCACCACCAGCGACCCTATGGCGAGACACCTCCTTCTACAGTCACGGAGGCTGACAACCCCACCGATCCAGTCCCCGGTTACTCCAACTGAGGCCCCTTGCGAGACACGGGGAACCGCACGCAAAGGGAGTGGCCCAACCCCAGCATGGGAAATCCCGACGAGATTCTCGGGAGACCTACCCAGTACCACCATCGGGACCAAGGTCGACTGGCCATCCCTCACCGCTGCTCCGGTTTCGGAGAGAGAGAGAAGACCCCACCCCCAATCCTATAATCCCATCCACTTCAACCATCCCTAACCCCACACCTCCTAAAGACCCCCTGGCTAACCTCAAGACCGACGAAGCTCTGCTGCAGATAGCCATGAGGGACCCTGAGGGGTTAGTGAACTTCCTCAAGGCTAACTTCCAGTCGAAGCCTGAACAGTAATGGCCTACGAGTCGTGCTCACCGGAAGATGAGAGTATCGCTGATGAACGATTTCCATGCTCATCCGAAGGATGAGAGAATTATCTAGGGATAAACTGTCAACTCAGGAGCAAGGGTCAATGCCCGCCAAGGAGAACAACAATCGCAGAGGGGGAGAGTACCCACGACCTATGAATCCATGCTCATCCGGAAGATGAGAGAATCATCGGCGGATGAATTGCCCGGGACAGGAGCCAACGTCGGTGCCCGTCACGGAAAATAACAACTACGGGGAGGCAGAAGCCGCGAAGTGACGAAGTTGCATCGAAGATCGACAGTCCCTCGGCGGACAGAATCTATTCACATTTATTGAATTATTCATAAATTTGCTTCATAATGCTTTACGCTTTCGGAGCTAGTTACTGCCAAAGTGCTTCTATGTTCTATAATTGATTGATGCTACATTCTCGTGCATAGTATAAAGATTAGGCCTAAGTCGTGATATTAGTGCCTAAGGATATTGCTAATTACCAGTACCTGACATTGTGATATATAACTGAGAGGCTGTCTTAAGTTAAGGATATAGGTGATGCTAAAAGCATAGAACACCTCACATTTAGTGCAATCAGTATTGTATTGAGATTTTATAAGAACATGATGCCTAGAGCATAGAATAAAATTCGTTTATTATTGAGAATACGTGTTTTCAGTATCGAGGAGAGCATGGGACTCTAGTTCCAGGTCGTGGGTTCGAGTTTGCCCAAGAAGGAGCTGTCATACCGAGATGAAGATACCTGCACGCTGCCGATGGACTACACCCACACCATTTGGCGAAACTGACCGGATCCTGTCATGGAAGAGGGGTGTAAGAAATGCTGGGGAAATTCCTTAGGGGCATCGAGATCCAGAGAACGTCAGGAACGAAATTAATCCGTGAGTACGTAACGAGATCCCTCGGAATCGCGAATTAGGGACCTAGTGCCTTTGTCGAGCAATGAGGGATTTTGTTTAGAGCATTTTTGGGGTTTAAGAAAGTAGGAAAGAAGTGCGACGAAAGTCGAGGTTAGGGGTTAGAGAGTTGAGTAACGCGTCGAAATAGATATCGAATGTGGGGACCGAAGGGAATCCGTGTTTTGGGCCGAATTTACCAAGCTACGCGAATTTTTCTGAGAAATAATCCCTCCGTTTTAATTCCCGGAGATACGTGGAAGAGTAACTGCAAAACTACCGCTCGGTTAACGGATCATAGGGGAAAAGAGTTACGTTTCAGGGTTTGGGTGAAAGGCCTAGGGGGCTATCGCAGCCCTAGTAACCCCTAGGATTGTCATGGCTGTTTTATTTTATAATAAAGTTTCGATAAGATAGGAGTTAATTGGAGTTTATTTTAGTATTGGCTTTCGTTTGCTTATGTTTTACCTCTGCGATCCTCGAGATTACGACCCCGGGGACGTAATCACATTACGAAAGTATTTATGAGGGCTAACAACCGCCGTTTACGGACAAAAAAACGTTAAAATAAATTGTCATTAGGGTTAAAGAAGTTAGGAAAATTCGAATTTGATTCGAAAGTCGCGCGCTCGAGGATGCGGCGCAAGGAGTGATGGGAATGCGACAGCGCCACCGGGCCTGTCGAGAATCACCGGGACGAGAGTCATCTGCCATTATACGTGTGTCTGCGTCGCTGGCAAGTACAGACGAGAGCAGCTTTATTATTCACGCGCTTTGGGAGCAGTTTTTCGAGTTTTGTGGGCCATTACGAATAGCCAGACGTTCTGGAGGTGAAAACTGAGGACTTTTTGAGGACGATACAGGCAACGGGAGCCTACCAGCGAGTCTATTGTGGTGGACGCCGAGTCGTCCAACAACACGTGGCATATCGGCCACAGGTGAGTTTGCACTCGGTTTCTTTGATGATGGATTTTTCGGGTGACTATGCGTGTTTTTACTCACTTCGGATTGTCGCGCGTGTTTAAATTAATTATATTGTTTATTGTGTGCCGTCTCTCTCGTGCGGGAACGGAGCTAAACGGTTTATTATTCCTATCTATTTGTGATGCCAACTGGATGCCATAGAATAACACGTGGTTTTCCGAGTGTTCGGTTAACGCGGGAAGTGTTCGGTTAATTTTCCGGTCTCGACGGTATAAGAGCCGTCCGTCTTCCGTGGACGGTCCTTATTCTGCGTGCGCTGTGATCCCGAGAGGTCCACCATGAGCGTTTCGGTTTTCTGGGACGATTTTGTGTGGATCCATGCCAAGCGTACCTCGCCATAATGGCAGGAGCTTCGTTACGGGTCCATTATTCGGAACTTTAGGCTTCTTTTTCCTTGCGGCATTGTCCGAGATATTAGGACTTAAACGATTAGGCGTGAATAAAAATTGGTACTTGCGAATTAGACATGCGAGGCTATCTTGAGACGCAGATCCTTTTATTTTGTGCGGGTGAAATACCGGATAAAGTTTGGGAGTTAAATTTTAATACCGATAAATGCGGATTTATTAGGAGAAACCTCGCTGGCGGGATGCGGACCTTCCGAGACCGCGCTTTAGGCTAGATAATAGGGAATAGAATTAATTTGAGCATGAGGATTAGCCATTAAGTAATTATGGGACCTTCTATCGGTTTGAGGTTTCTTGAGTAGGTTCATCACCTTTGGGATTACGATTTTTCCTATTAGACTTGAGGCTTTCGTCCTAGCTAGAGCTCGTACTATTATCATTGTTTTTTTGGATCTCCTTACGTATGATTGAGTGCGAAATGTATTATTGTAAATTAATTTTAATGCTCCTTTTTTAATTACCTTGAGCTATTTAATTCTTTTTGTCGGCCGGTCCAGAGTCTTTTTCTTGTTTATTACGAGACTATTATTTCTTTGCCATGCGCAGTTGGATTTCGAGCGCGGAGCCGCTGTTCCGATTTTTTTTTTTTAATAGTATTTATATTTTTTTCTGAATATTATCTTTTTGAGTATTATTTTTGGGATTATTATACATCGGTTTCCGAACGTTATTTTTGTGAAGGATTGTAATGGAACCTTATACTTTTTTTTTACTTTGAAAAGAATACATGGAGCGTACATTTCAGCCTAAATTTGAAGTCTTGTGTCAGTTTTTTTTATTGAGTTAAGGAGCCCAATGAACCGTTTTCCATCCACAACCTGCACCCTCGCTTCACAACCAACCGCCTGAGCAGCGCGGACATTTAAGGTCTTCTCTTGGAATATTATTAGGTTAAATAAGTTTTAAGAATTACGTTTTCGGGTTTCGTTTTCTTGTCGAGGTTCCGCTTCGAAGGTTGTCCGGTTTGTCGGTCCCCGGTGATAAAGGACGGCTGGCGCCCATCAGTTGGTAGTTATTTTATTTAATGCAAGGGAAATGGGTAAGTTAACGTGGTTTTCCAGCCAAAGAGAAAATTTCATTACAAACGAGATGTTGAAAAACGGAGTAATTCGACCAGGTAACAGCCAATGGAATGCGCCGTTACTTGTGGTTCCGAAAAAACTCGATGCATCAGCGAAAATTAAGTTACGAGTTGTCATTGACTTTCGTAAATTGAATGACATCACTATCGGTTACTCATATCCACTGCCGAATATCTGTGATATTCTGGATCAGTTGCGAAACGCAAAGTATTTCACCACACTGGCTTTGGTGTCAGGATTTCATCAAATTCCAGTAAAGGAAGAAGACAGATCCAAAACGGCGTTTTCAACACTATTTGGGCACTACGGGTTCAACCGGCTGCCGTTCGGTGTGAAACGCGGTCCTGCAACTTTTCAGAGATTGATCAACTCAGTCTTGGCTGGAATAGTAGTGGGATATAAGTAGTTTTTGGAGCAAGTCTGGAGGAGCACAACGACCGTCTACGAGAGGTGCTGGAGCGATTAAAAAAGGCTAATTTGAGGTTACAGCCCGATAAGTGTAATTTTTTGAGGAAGGAGGTCGTCTATTTGGGTCATATGATCACCGAGACGCGAGTCAAGGCTGATTCCAGCAAAACAGAAGCGGTAAAAAATTTTCCCGTGCCACACACGACGAAGGAGGTAATGTTTTTTCTTGGATTCGCGGGCTATTACCGGAAATTTATTCAGGATTTTTCGAAAATAGCGCAAACCACTCACAGAATTAATAAAAAAGTGAATAGCTTGAACGCGGGGAGAGAGAGAGAGAG
>NW_021680745.1:0-43037 GCF_001412515.2 Diachasma alloeum
AATTAATCCCATCCCACCACCCACTCGCGGCGCATCCTCAGACCCTTCCCAAAATGGTTGGGCCAGAACCGCCCCTATATATCTACTTGCGGATAAGGACTTTTAGGGGGTGAAACCAACCTCCGAAGTTAACAGGTTTTCAGAACCATTTGACTGTCTCACATATTGGCATTCAAAATTTTAGAACGAAACTAAATGCATGATAACCTATAAGAAAAATGATGAAAAATGGCGTTTGTTGCATTTGAATCAATTCCAAAAAATGATAGGGGTTCAAATCTAAAAAAATCTTGTAAAAAAAAAAATAACGGCCGTATTTCAATAGTATGAATGGCTATCAAATNGGGGTTCAAATCTAAAAAAATCTTGTAAAAAAAAAAATAACGGCCGTATTTCAATAGTATGAATGGCTATCAAATGAGCAAGTAAAAGTAGGAAATACGGGTTTTTGCATTTTTTCGAAAGAATGGGTGTAGGGGGTAAACCACCCTCGAATTTAACTCAACACAGTACCACTTGAATATTGGATTTCTTGTCGAAAGAAGACAATTTCCAATATATGTGGTGGAGAATCTCGTCGATCTTATTTAGAAAGAGTGAATGACAAAATAACTATTAGAGTTGAAATATACAAATGTTTTGCAATAAATGTTTTGCAAGGAATTCCTCGTGATTCAGGTGAGAATTGTAAGAACAACTGGAGTAGCCTCTGTGGATTACTGTTTTTTTGGAGGAGGAATGAATACAGTGCAGCCCAGTACAGCCCTTCTTCTTAATTCATAAAAAGGATAGAGGGATGTGGAAGAATATTCTTTCAGAATATCACTTTTATTTATATTTTGACATACCTAGGAATATAATGATCTGAAAATTCCATTATCATTTCTTTTTTTCTATTCTTCCTTCACTCCACCCCCACATACGTCATCACTATTCATACGTTTCCTTATTTTTCCTATCATAAGGCGCTAAGAAAATCATATTTTGAGGTCTTCTTATAATTTCCTCATTTATTTATTCATTATATGTTTTGCAATAATGATAGTCGTCGAAGAAGTGTTTGGAACATAATGACTTCTTGCACCAAGAACAACGAATAATAGCAATAGTAATAGTAATAGTAATAGTAATAGCAATGGTAATAGTAATAGTAATAGTAATAGTAATAGTAATAGTAATAGTAATAGTAATAGCAATAGTAATAGTAATAGCAAGTTTTTCAAATTCATCTGTTTTGGTTTCTACGTAAACGCTTCTGTACCAAGCATATTTGAAGACATTGACATATCGTGGTGTCCGGTCCATGAATCCACCAATAATAGACTTTTCGCGCCAATATTAGGGACAAAAATATATTGCAACCAAGTTTTGAAATGTTCTGGAAAAAATAATAGAACAAATGAACGTTATTGTTGGCGCGACGTTATCATTACAGATGAATAAGAAACCAAGTATTAGACGAATCAACACAGTCTCATACCTGAAGTCAGTTTCCCAGATTTGGATACATCTACGTATACATTATCCGGACGAAACCGTTTTTCCTCTACTCTGGGACCGAAATTACCGCTTGGTTCTTTCAAAACTAAAAAGAGTGGAGAGACGAGTTTCCCTTCGGCTGATATAGTTGGTTGAATAGTATAACTAGGTGTCGTCGATGTTAGGGATTGCACGAGACATTGTACTTGTTTTTCACCTTCTTCAGCCAAAGTTGTGCCTGAATGCATTTCAAACTGAAGCCCGCTTTGATCAGAATTATATATATTTGATAAACCGTACATTGCAATCCGTTGTTTCATATCANACCGAAATGACCGCTTGGTTCTTTCAAAACTAAAAAGAGTGGAGAGAGGAATTTCTCTTCGGCTGATATAGTTGGGTGAATAGTATAACTATGTGTCGTCGATGTTAGGAATTGCACGACACATTGTACTCGTTTTTCACATTCTTCAGCCAAAGTTCTGCCTGAATGCATTTCAAGCTGAAATCCGCTTTGATCAGAATTATATATATTTGATAAACCGTACATTGCAATCCGTTGTTTCATATCATGAACAAACTGTTCCGATTTTTCCTCTAGAACTTGACGGTCTTCGATTGCTTTCGATGTAACAAATTCATTGATTTTCCTCGAGACAATACGACGTGCTTTTTTAAATGCTCGTATCCACTTATCGGATGCTTTAAAGTGAAAATCCTCACTACCTATATCTTTTTGGGCTTGTAATGCCCATCGTCGTAGGTCACAATCGTGTACGATCATTTCAGCGTTGACAGCAGATTTGAAATTTTGTAGTGTGTATTTACAAATCCGATCAAGATTATTTTATAGCCTCCCCCCTTATTAATGTTATTTGCCCAGCGTCTCAACTGCCGTATTGAAGTTACTTTTCGAAATTTCTGCTTGACAGATTCTAAGCTTAAATTTTTTTCTTCGTACCACTACGCCAATATGCAATAGCTCTAGATTTGACCGACGTCGGTGGCCGAAGTGGCTAGGTGCGAGCCTAGTGTGCGAAAGGTTGTGAGTTCGATTCCCCGTGGAACCGAGTTTTTCAACCGGAGGCTCCGGCGAGCGGGAGGTCGCTAATATAGTGACCGCCTGTGCCGGCATGGGTTTTCTGTGGTTTCCCATGCTACTCCTATGTTCTATAGAAGTGCGAATGCGGTGCAGTGTAGAATCCACAGCCGCATGCATAGGGTTGAATCGGGCCGATTAGCAAATCAAAGGGCAGAAAGGGCCGGAATGTAAAAAAAAAAAAAACAAAAGCTCTAGATTTGTAATCTTACGACGAATTCTCCTCATCTTTAGTAGAGGTATCAGGGTCTAACGGCGGTTCATGAATGTTATCCGCGTATTCTTTGTCTTCGACTATCTTCATGTCCCAGTCTTTGTAAGATTCGTCAAAGTCTAATGAATCTTCCACCGTCACTTCGACCCCAGAATACTCATTTATTGCATATGATAAAACTTCCTCAATGCTATTTTCCAATTGAATTCCTTCATTATTTATAGGTGATTCCGGAATATTCATCGCTTGAAACGTTATCACCAGTAATTGAATAACGTTCATAGGATTGACTCTCATTTCTGCGTGTAATAATTACCTAAATGGCTCTCAAAGTACTTTTCCGTCCTCGTTCTAAATATATTTAAATTTTCACGCTATACACGATATATTGTACACAATAGTTCCATATCTGGTGTTTCGAAAGTTTCAAAGTAAACTAACGATGAGAATCACAACAAAACACTGGCTGGGCACGAGAATGTTTTACTTATACTTTCTTTTATAAGACCGACCATACTTTTATCATCAAGACCTGATGGCAGAGAAAAATACGTCTGGATAGAGCATACACCCACCGCGGTTTAATCCCGAAAATGAAATGTACAAAAATAAATCTGTTGATTAAGACTAATCCAAAGTCGTAAAACACAAATATTACGGTTATTGGTATTGTTATATATAATTCCATTGTTTACACAATCATTTCTCATAAACGATTACAGAGCAGCAGAAATGCTTCAAACCAAAGACGGCTGACATACAGTAATACATATATCTGGCCTTGTATCATTCTTCGCATATTACGATAGAGCAAGAGTTATCAGGGGAAGAGCAAAGCGGACCGCGCCAGCATTTGTGCGAGGTGCCGGCGCACTCCGATTCATTGATTAACAAACTTGATGGTGACAGGCAGAAATGAATCAAATTAACAACATTCCTCATCGAATTAGTCATATAATATTTTCTTTAAATTTTTTCCCCACATCTAGCCGTTAATGAGATATTAACACTCTTAGGATTCATGATAGGGAAAATTAGTTACAACGTTTTGGTTCATTATAATTTTGCGAGTAAGCGATCCGAGATACGAAAAAAAGTTCGCATCAATATTGTGGCCCAAAAAGATGGTCATCCTACTTTGCATCAGCGTTCCACTCTGTCCCACCCCCCCCCTATTCCACCCTTTTTCAACCCAACCAACACCATTATTCATTACTTACCCCAAGAATTGTGATCGCCCAAGAAGTAATCCAATATTCAACTGGTAATGAATTAAATTAAATTCGAGGGAAAAAAGCGAAAACCTGTATTTTTGACGTTTGCTCGCTCGTATAATAGCCATTCATACTATTAAAATACGAGCGTTATTTTTTTTTCACAAAATTTTTTTGGATTTGAACCCCTATCATTTTTTTGGAATTGACCCTATTCAAATGCAACAAACGCCATTTTTCATTGTTCTTAAAGATTATCATGCATTTGGTTTCGGTCTAAAATTTTGAATGCCAATATATGAAACAGTCAAATGGTCCTGAAAATCTGTCAACTTCGGAGGTTGGTTTCACCCCCTAAAAATCTTTATCCGCCGAAAAAAAAAACGTATACTTTAAATCTAAATTTTGATGGGGAATAACATATTTCAAGCTCATCGAAATCGGTGAGGGACACTCGGGACGGTTTCCTTGTTAGTGATGTCCATCATGAAGATCGGCTTACGCCGGTAAGAGAAGAGCCGCGATATCTTTCTGAAGTTTGGCACTAGCGTACATGATTGGCATTATTTGAGCCATTGAAAACGATCCTGAGCTTTGTCGCCTCGCTGCTTGCCCTGAGAACTCCGTGATGAGGGAAGTATTACTCTGGAAGTAAATGAGGCTGTGGAGAATGCAGACCATCAGAGACCCTCAACCCTCCTGAAGTCGTAGCTTCATGTGCCAAGGTCATCTCGAAGGCCGAACACCACCAGAGATCTAACGTTCATGAGCTGATGAAGTAAGTTGTCCGGAAGCCCGACGCATGTGGTAGATTTCTTCGTACTTCTTTGGGAATTCCGAGTAGAAATGATGATAAATCTCATCACGTGAGCACTTCCTGAGGAGACCATGAAGGCAAGCAAGAGCGGAAGATCGTGAGTCACCTAGAAGCTCTGGTGATTCCATGAATGGAAGACGCGCGACGTAATGACATGAGCTCTCTCTTGAGTGAGTGCGTCTAAAGTGCTCTTCGCATTGAGCCTCCTCATTAGTGAATTAACCTTCTGGTGGTTCTGGAACCTCCTGCTGATTCCAGAACTTGGTGAGCAGATCGTTGAGATCTTCGCTTGAGACCGCTACATGAGCTATTACCGTTTGAGCTGAATCCTAAACTTCTGTCGGTCCGATGATCCAGCCGAAGCGATTGAATTGAGTTGTTGTTGATTGTGGTCCGTTGCTGATGTCTTCAGGTTGGATGAGTTGGCCATATACGTCAGCACCAAGTAGGATGTCAATTTGTGCTGGTTTGAGAAAATCGGGATCAGCAAGCTGGAGTCTTTGGAGATGATTCCATGTGAGCTGAACCGATGAAAATGTGGGCAATAAAGTTGTGAGCCATCCAAGAGTATAGGCAATGACTGTAGAAGGAACTGTCTTTGCCTAATGCTGGCCCAGATCCCGTATCTCCGATTCCTGAGATTCGGAGCGAGGTTTTGGTTTTCATCAGCTCAAGCTAACGAACGAGCCGATCTGGGACGATAGAAACTTCTGAACCTGGATCGATGAGCAGACGCACCTGGTGAGCTGGCTGTTCTGGACATACCAAGAGCGCAATTGGGGTACCCAGAAGGACTTCAGGGAGAAAATCTTGCGCTGAGCCTGAATCGTTGTGAATCTGAAGTCGATGGTGTCACTGACACGGTCGGAGCGGACTCGTTTGAGTGGGTGTAGGTGACTACCCACGTTGAGGCTGTTGGGAGGGCGCTGAGACTGATCTAAGGTCTATGAGTGCAATAACGAGTGATGATTGCCGCCACAAATCTGGCACTTCAGACGTGAGCGGTACTCCTTGGGGAAATGACGTACGAGACAATTACAGCAGAGGTAGCGGCGTTTGACTACCTCCCTAAGACCCAGCAGCGTGGGGTGTTTGAATGATGAGCAGGACGTTCTATAATGATCACTCTCACACATTGAGTAAGGATAGGTGACTTTCGATGTATGAGAGTTGCTGTGAGTTGGGCATTGGGTTGTCCAGGTTGAGTGGTCACCTTGTGAACGTTGGCAAAAGTGTTCGACAGAGCCTGTGCGTGATGAGCCTTCCCTGAGCTGACTGATGGGAACAGTCGTGCTCTGCTGGGAAATGAGAGGAGTATTAATCTCGATATTCTCCATTGCACGTGCACGAGCAGTCAGGAATTCCTTCATCTCCGAGAACCAGGGATATTCTTGAGATGAGCCGGCCTTTACCTTCCATGCTTCACGGAGTTTCAGGCTGAGCCTTTGAGTCATAAAATGGATTACAATATAATCCGAATGTTCCGTTGGAGCTCCGAGAGCCTCAAGAGCTGTCAGGCTTTCTATGACTTGGGTGAGCAACGAATTGAACTCCTCGGCAGAATGAGCAGTCATCAACGGTGGGTTGGTGAGTTGTCGCAAATGAGCAGCGATGAACAAGTGCTTGTCTCATACCGAAAGAAGAGAAGTTCCCAAGCCGTCGCGAATGAATCCTCGGAAATGGTCAGATTTAAAACTCTCTTCACTGGCTCTTCGGTGAAACTGGTACGAAGATAATGCATCTTCTCTACATTCGACAGATCGAGGCCTGAGCCGACCAAAGATGAAAACAAGCCCCTCCAGTTTGAGTACTTCCCTGAGAATTTTGGCAGCGTGATCTCAGGTAGGTATCTCTTGGAGTACGTTGGTTGAGCTGAGCCAGGTGCCATCGATCGTCGAGACTCTTCTTATCATTGAGTTGCGTTAGAATACTCCAAACCTCATGGTAGTAACCGATTGTCAAATCGAAAGTCTTCTCCTGAAAGTACGGCGGTTCAAAGATATTTTCGATTTTGGAGCTTCTTCCGACCAGTTTCTCGTAGGTGGTCTCGAATTTCTCCTATTTATTCTCCAGCATCTCAAACTTCGAGTGAAGATTGGAGATGGTGAATTGAGTAGCTTCCTTGGTGAGCAGCTGCTTAAAAAGGCGTTCCAGAAATGCAACTCTTGATTTGTTGAGCCCCATGGTAGCTTCGAATGATGGCATTGTGAGAGGAGAGTGCACTTACACTCAGCTTCAGAAGAGCGGAAGCAGAAGATTGATGAGCAGCCAAAAAAAACTGTGACATTGTGAGCAAAGCTTTACCACCATGCAACCCCACGGAGTGAGCAGACCCACAAGCCAAAGAAAAAGGCCTGAAAAAAGAATGAATATCCCAATGGAGAAAAGGCTTCCAATGGGTGAGCAGCTCCACAATAGGAAAAGAAAAATGCAAGCTCCAAAAATTGAAAATAAAATGATCCCCGATGGGTGAGCTGGTCCGAAAAACAGTTCCTTAGGATTGAGCAGCTCCTCCGGGTCCAGAATGTACCCCAAGAATACAAAAATCCAAAAAAAGGGTGAGAGGTAACTTCGAGGTACTTATCTGGATTAGCACCGCTGTCTGCTGCTGGCAGAGGACGAGTGCCAGTGAGTCGACGTTCACCGTTGAGCACCACTCATTTCAGTTTGATGCTGGTGGTGTGAGCGCTATGACCTCAGGCGTCCCCCGACTACACTGAACCTTGAACCCACTCCAATCCGGCTCGAAGGACCAAAAAATGCTGATGAGTTTTCCTAATTAGTCAAATAGGAGAACTCGGACTGGTGTGGCGTGATGATTAGCACAGGGGGAAGAGGGGGGTGAGGAAAAATCACGCGTACTCCGTCACGATTAACATACCGTATATTTTTCACAAAAAGTTCCACCACGTGGGCGTCACAAATATAATTGTTTTTGGGAATTAACAAATAATAAAATAATTGAGCCGAGCACAAGAAAAATAGTGATGAGCCGAACTATAATCTAATCTTAAAGCAGAAAAGTTGAAGAAAATTCAGAGCGGGCAGAAACGAGGTAAACGATATCACTTCTGGAACGTAAGTGAGGTTGGGGTGAGAAAAGCGGCAGTGAGTGGTGGTCGATCGGTAACTGCGAGTCGGTCCGTCAGGTGCTGCCACCGAGCCCGTGGCATCACGCTAAGCCGAACTGGGCCTAGCAGCCGGCGATTATCGACCGATTTGAAACACAATTTGTTAAAGGTTTCTGCTATGAGGGTAAACTTTTTACCAGTAATATGAAAATCTCGTTGCACAGCTCCCTCCTTAGGAGCGGTTTCAACCTGAAACCTACATGTCCAGTCGAAATCTCAATGAGTAGATTATCTCCCGAATTTTCAGTCCGAGGGTTGTTTAAGCCTTCCTTATAGGGCTTCATGTCCACGACCAGCTAAGTGAGAAACTTTATAAAAGTTTCTGGAATACATTTTTCTGGAACGCAACCAGAGCTGTCTAACTCAATTTGTGGCGTAGATATTGAAGTTTGATTTTTTTTTCTAAAAGTTTTTTTTTTCAATTCTAATTAAGAGCCACTAGTAACGAGAAAAAAATTTGAAAGCATAGATTTCGTCGGAAAAATTCTCAGTTTTTAAAAAAAATTATGTTTTTTATATATATATATATATATATCTGTTTTCAAAATCTGACCTGCATTTTGGGCGAACACGTTTTCACGTCCCTTACGGAAATTCCTGACCATCGACGAGCACGCACGTAGTCGTGAGCGTGTTCCACGGTGGTCAGTTGTAACGAACATGTGGGGATGTTCGTTAGGGATACCCATACGACCTGAGAACAATCTACTCCCGCGACATAAGGCCGATTCGTGAGTCAACGTGAGAGAGAGAGAGAGAGAGAGGTTCAGGTTTACCCGCTTCGGCGAGATTTATTTTTTTATTTGGGGATTCAGCTAGTTTTCCCGCTTTGGCAAGGTTTCATTTTAGACGATTCCGATTTAGCTATTTCCCGTGAAAAGCGTGGTAATATTTTGCATATTTTTCCATTTTCATTATTTTTGATTTAATATCATTTCGAGATTCAAGTACAAGATTCAAGATTCAAGATTCAAGATTCAAGATTCAAGATTCAAGTTTTTGGAGTTCGTAAATCTGCATACTTACGTGTTCTTGAGAGCCCATGGATTACCAAAAAGAAAGGCCAAGTAATGAGTCATCCGATAATATCTATGGGGCTAACTCTTTTTCAAATCTTACGGGGAATCGATTAGGTCCAGCTGAAATGCTGGCACTCCAATTTTAGTTCGAGTTCACGGGGGGATTAATTGGTTTTCTTTACATTTATGGTGGAAGGTCGTCTGGAATAAGAGCAGTCATTGTCCCCAGCGAATTGCCAGACTGCATATGGGTTAGTATTTAATACTAAAGATTTTGCAAAATTTCGGTCAAGGGTGAGTTTCATTATGACCCCGTGACTCCCGAAGGACCGATCCGTGGGTGGCGCCAAGAAATCTAGAGTAATTACCCAAACATCCACCAGTTTAGCTCAGGTTTATTTAATTATTGTTGATGAAGCGTTTCCGAAATACTGGGATATAGAAGCTAGCGGTTACGCCACTGTTTTTCTCCAAAGTTATTTGTTGAATCTCTCAAGATTCACGCCTTTGATGAGTAAAAATCTCCGCCAATTAGGAGCCGTCCCTCATTGGCCGGAATTCGCGCTCGGGGCAGTGATACGCGACATTGACCTCCGAAAATCAGTTTGGTATTGACCACGGTCAAGTGAAGACGCGTGAGTAAAGGATAGTGCCTGAATTACAGTGCCCAGAACACAGTACAACCTGGACATTTCTTTTTTGGATCGAGATGGTGAAGAAACGTCCACCAAAGAGAAAGCCTTCCCAAGTGAGTTTTCCGTAGTAGTTTACGGTAAAGAGTAATATTCCGAGCCATGAGACGATGGCGTCGGTTTTCCACGAGTTCGAGGCATCTCCTGGTTGGTCCTGAAAAGACGATTCCCCGGAATTATCCATTTTTTTGGGCGATTTTCCTCACTCATTTGGGTGATTTGTGGCTTTGCACCTAAGGTTATCTCTCTCGCTCCCGTGGCAGAGAGCCTTTCCTCTCCCTCTACGAGACATTCACGTAGAGCGGATCAAGCATTCCCCATGAATGCTTCCCCCTCACGGCACCCCGCTACCATCCATCCGCGCCGACAAGCTGCGGCTCTCGCTTCACGCGAGCGTTCCCTCATTTAGAATTCATTCCGGTTGTTAATCAACCTGGAGTGGCTCACGACGAACCAAAATTGACAGTTTTGATATCGCTGGCTTCTCCAGACTCTCCCGAGCATTTTTGCTCTGAGCCCTTCGGATTTTACTGTACCGGTTTTCCGCTATGACGAGTTTAGTTTTATCGAATTTTTATTGTCCGCAGTACGTTGTACGTATATCACAGGGTTTATTTCCTCCCTCTCACTCTCACGGATATTCGCATACCTTTCCCCCAGTTCTCGCAATTCTCGAGCATTTCGGGATTAATGAACAATTTCGTATTGTCGCTATTGTCCTCGTGTTTTCGATAACACCCGAGGAATTAGATCGCGATAGCCTTATAATCGAAGCGATTGCAGTGATATTATTTTGTTATTACGATTTCAGATCGGATTTATTAGTTTTCTTTGGTTCTGTTAGAAGAGCGATGATCGCTATTGAGAATTTTCGTTGTTTTGGAAATGATATAAAAATATGTAAATTATTTATTTTTGAAAATTTCAATAGTGGGATAAGTAAGGACAATGTCGATCTCTTCTTTTTTGTAGTTTTGACCGCCCAATAACCCGTTTCCACCTTAAATCCACCCCTCTCTCCACAACCTAGCACACTGAGCCATACGAGAACCGTTACCTTTCCCCAAAAATCTAGTTCTCTTCGTTTTTGGTTTGTCGTTTAGGAATTTCCTGAGTGTTTGGACTCAAAATTCGTGCACTTCCGGTTTGATAATTCTGGCTAAAAATTATCTGGCGCCGATTATTCATTTTTATTTTGAGTTAATTAGATTCAGGGGAAGAAGGGCGAAGGTAATAGAAATGTTTAACCCCCATGCAAAAATGTCACGTTACACAGTACATCATCGAATCTCATCAGGAATGAATCACAGAATATTATGCGGGCGCACATCGGCGCAATCATCTTATCGGTCAATTATCGAAAGTCATCGTAAAGCATCGGGAACTTATCATTATATTTGTGTTTATACAGTCCATTTCGGTACCTCAACTATTTATTTGAACCTCATCTGGTGTAATTTTCAGTGTAATTTATCGTGCATTTAAATACAGTGACAATCAACGAAACTCATCTTACTCTATTCTCCGACAAAGCCTCCCACTTCACTTTCAGTCCCGAACTCCCTATCACCAATTTAGAAGAATTAGAAGAATTAGAATATGTGCGGCTGGTCACTTAAAGCGCCCAGAGTCATCTAAATCATACGATCTTTTGTAACATCCGCCTTAGTTTCCGTCAGTCACACAGCCCCCGCCCTGTGTTTCTCACTAGGCTAATAAGGCTGGTGACAGCCGCTTGTTGTAAGTCCTCTGGTTGCAGGAAAGCCTGGCCCCAGATTTTATAGCGACGGAGTGTTAATAGAAGGCATTCACATAAAATGTGGATGACGCCCTTCTTATCGCCTCCGCACAGTTTACAGTCTTCTTGTTCTGCAAGTTTCATCTTGAACAGATGAGTTCTGAGAGCTGTATGACCCGTGAGGAGCCCTATTGCTACCCTCAGATCCCCTCTGTGTAGCTCCAGAAGCTTTCTGGTTCTAACTCTTAGTTGCCCCCTCATAAGCAGTTTCGCTTGTCTGCAGGTCGCAACTTTCGCCAAACACCTGACATGATCTCGCCGGAAATGTTCTTTAATAAGAGTTTTTCCCACTGCGAAGGGCATGCCAAGCAGGCCGTGTGAGNCGCTGGAAATGATCTTTAATAAGAGTTTTTCCCACTGCGAAGGGCATGCCAAGCAGGCCGTGTGAGGGCACCCTTTCTGTACCCTCCTTGGCCAGCTTATCTGCCTCTTCATTACCCAGAATTCCATGGTGGCCTGGTACCCAGGTTACGGTAACCTGGTTGTTTTTACCCAGTGTGTCCAATGCCTGCATGCATTCCCACACCACCTGTGACTCTGTAGTGGGCTTTTCAGTGGATTCAATATCAGATGGATATTTTCACCCTTTTTGTGTCTCTCGCGTTCCGATACTCTGCACACTTAAGTATGCCCAGCATTTCTGCTCGAAAGACGGTTGAATGGTGGCCCAGTGGAAAACTCTCTCCAAAGTCATCTTTCAGACGGTAGATGCCAGCCCCAAAACTTTCATTGAAGCCAGACCCGTCCGTAAACCAGTAGTCCTCTCTTGGTCCTGGTTTACGTACCGAGTCTAGCTACTCCTGTCTGGGTGGTATACTCGTTCTGAAAGTTTTCCTGATCTGATACTTCCTAGGAATTCTATCCGTCTTACCTGTGAACATTGATTAGGCTAAGTCTTTTATGGCCTTGGCCCGTCATCTTTCATTCTTGTTGACACCTTAGTCTATATGCAGTTGTGGTAGCACAACTCACAACTCTAAGATCGAGGGGTGGGATACTGAGTGCTATTTCTAGCGCCTCGGTAGGTGTCAATTTTATGGCTCCTGTTGCAGCCCTCAGGAATGTTCCCTGTAGGCTTTTCAACAGGTTCCCTGTTTCCGTCTTACTCACCCTCGGCCACCGGACGACCGCAGCGTACAACAGTCTCGGAAGTAGAACCATTCGGTAGAGCCAGAGCATCATTTTAGAATTGAGCCCCCATGTCCTGCCCACAGCTCTTCTGCACGCCCACATAGAGGCAAACACTTTATTTCTCTGTGTACAGATATGTTCTTTGCAGCTGAGTTTATGATACAGGAGGACACCCAGATATTTCACTCTGCTGGTGTAGTTTAGCTCCGAGCCATTTAGCTTCAGAGGTTGGATCTGTTCCAGTTTATAATTTCTGGTGAAAACCAGGACTATTGTCTTGGCTGGATTTGCCGATAGGTCAGTTTCCCTGCACCAGTTCTCAATGATATTGAAGGCTGTTGCCATCAGGTCCCTTAGCACCCTCAGAAATCCGCCTCTCACAACAACTGCCACATCACCGGTTTCGCCGATGCCGGCCTCACTTAGTTGATTTAGAGGTCCATCTACAACCAGGTTCCCTATCACCAAAATCTCATAAGATTTTTAACAATATGTCTTTTGACATAGAAAATTCAAAAAGAAATTTACAAACGGCCATTTGGCTTCGTTCCCAACGTTTTGTTCTTCTGAATGGAAGCCGTGTGATCGATGATTTTTGCGATCTTCTAATTTTGCCTGGAAGTGACGTAGAATGATACGCAACGTAAAGATATGATGTTTTCAGAAAAGGTGTATACGTATGTCCGGAAGTGTGTGACGATTTTTTGGAAAATTTGTATAAATTACACCAAAAAAAGGACTAAAGTTGAAGCCACAAATCTGAAATTTTGTCATTCAATTTGTATTACATTGGAGCATTTTTGGGGGCGATTTCAGCTCAATCTGTATAGTAGTTTCCTAGATACAGCAATTTCTTTAAAAAAATTTTTTCTCAATATCTCAAAACCTAAGTGACCGAATTGAATTTTCTTTATGTCGAAATATTCCGTGTGATAATATCTATCGAATTAAATCATGATATTGATACGTAGCTAGAAATGGTTTGATAATAATCGGCATTTTTCATTTTGCTAAGAAAATCGGTTTACGCATGATAACTGCCTAAAAAATCATGATAGGAAGTTGAAATTTGGTAGGATTGTAGCACTTATGATACTGTTGGCTGAAATTGTGGATGGACAGAATCGAATGAGTAGTTTAGGAGATATTCAACATTTTCTGAAAAACTGTTAAGCTCAATAACTTCTCAACTACTGGTCCGATTCACTTCTTTCTTTTTCAAAATATTCGTCAAGGTATCTTCTATCAAGATCAATCGAAATATGCATATTCTGCCATACGAAGTTTCCGAGATATGAGCGTTTTTCTGTTTTCTTCATTCGAAAGTTAATGTGGTGTCCATAATATACGTAAAACTTGAACTAAACATCTGATATTCTGCCTACTTATTTCCATTATTCACCCACACTTGTGTATAAAATCTCGTGTCAATCGATTCAGTACATCCTGGCGTAAAACAATTCATCCAAAAATCTTTTTTTCTAAAAAATGACACATTGTCATTTTATGAATGATTTTCATCTCTGTAAGACTTCAAAAGTCATATAACATAAACTTATGATTTTTTATATTTTATATTATGTAACATTTGATGGAATGTGATGGCTGCGACGGAGACAGAGTTCGGCGTGGTCTAATCTTTTAAGAGGTGTAAATTTTCAATCAATTCTCATTATTAAAAGTATGGTCGTTAGTCGACGTTGTGTTTCATGTAAATATTATATCATTACTTCTGCCTAAGTTGAATGGGGCTAGTATTTCGATTGATGAGATGGGTCTAATTGTACGCCTTCCAAGGGTTAGATATTTTGATGAATATACGTTGCAAGGTTAAGATGTTTCTTCTTCTTCCATTTGATGTGGTTAAATTTTTAACTCTACGAGAGAGGCAAGCACCACGGTTGAGACGTTTGTAGGAGTAGATGTCTTGGTCAGGTTATTTTTATCCCAAATGAGGTCAACGTGCTCCTTGCTCAAGAAACAAAAATTCAGCCGAATATTGCCCTTCTTTTCAAATCTTTCCTTAATTCTCAGCTATGCAGAAATATTAATTATTTATGGTAAAATTGCGATACCGACACTAATTTTGATATTATTTCATTTATTTCATTATAATTTCTGTTTTCATTCAACTTTTTGAGATTATTCTACATTTTAATCTTTTCCTTAATCTCAAAAAATGAATTTTGACATAAGACAGTCTCTTAGCTCTCGGTTATTTTGACATTTGAAAATTAATAATAACCCACTTTTGTGGGGTATTTTCTTGAATTTCTGGTACGCAATGGGGATACTCCACTCTCATTCCCATTGTGGATCGTCGAGTAGGAAGTTCGATGGTTGTTAATGAGTCAAGTGAACGTTTTATGGTTTGTAACACGTGTAAAGTTGTTCATGATTTATTTTGTTCCATTTTGGGCCACCCATTTCCCTCATGATTGCAAAATGATTAGAGACTTTGGTTCGATGATTTGTAAATATGATCAATATGGGTGCCATATTAGTTTTAACCATTTAGTTATTAGTTCGAAACTTTCCACCTACCTGTACCAATCACACTCCGACCTGGAAGCGAGCGAGGAGCACTGATTTTTCATTATTGAAAACGGAATTGCTTCCATTCTGAAGCTTATTACCAATGAAATTGGTAGAGAGAAAAAGACGGAAAATACTAACAACGCATAAAGTAACGGCCACATTATTTTATTTTTGGTGCTTTCACAAACTCAGAGGTGAAATGAAGAGAAAAACCAAATTTTGTCTTTGCAAAAAAAATGGTTTTTCAAAAATATCTCGAAATTCAAAAGAGATGAAGAATTTTTCGAATTCATCTTTTTTGTAGAGCCGAATGAGTTTTACGAGAAAAACTCATTAAAATTCTTACATCTACCGTATGTTCAGAAATATTCATTGAAAAATTATCTTCAAATTCAGTTGCCAATTAGTTTTTTCTACAATATATTAGTATTAAAACGAAATATTGATTCCTTGATAAAGACCTTATTTGATGAGGGTCTAAATTTAGGGTGGATGTGAGAGTTGCTCTTTCAGGATAGGCTGGAAATTAACTATAATAATGATTTTATAATAACGTCACTGTATTTAGTGGAATTGAATCACTTCATTAAGCGTAATATTTACTTTGTTTTGAACTAGTTTGTTGAGTGTCTCAAAATATTAATACAGATGTTGATGTACTGAATTATTAAATAACTGTTGAATGTCTTTGATAATTGCCTGATAATGCTGCGATTCAACACACGTGTGGTCCTCTGAATTGCTACATTGTTACTCACTTTTCGGGGCTTTCACGATCCCCTGACCTCTCAACCGAAAGTTCCCGATGGTGCTCGACGATTGTCGATAGGAATGAGCGTTCAACTGGTAGATATATAGCTATCTTTCAAACAGACCTTTCTTATAGAAAAAAACGAGATATGCAAAACACATTTCTATAAAAAATCTCGTTATCTCCTTTGCATTCCGAGATATTGCCCAAAAACTTATTTTCAGATGTGAGTGACACATCATGTTTCATGTCTTCGACTCTGAGTTGAGTTTTGTGTTGGAATATGATATTCAGGAGATTTAATTTCTACTAATCAATACTCAATGAATCATAAAAACGAAGGTCATTTTCCTGAATTTTATTCCGGCTCCATCCGAAAAATAATGGATTTTTACACATTATCAAATTTCGATTTTAAAGATGTCAGTTTCTTTTCTAACAAGAAAGCTGTTGTACTGTTCTATTTCAAACAGTCTGAAATACCGAACCAAGACAAACTCTGTGACTTTACCCCCATTCCTAAAATAAATAATTACTGCGAGGAGTGTAGCTGAACCACAATCGTAGTAATATTACTGAACTTATGATAGTAACATTGGAGATCATACGTGTTCAGCATAAAGAGATGCACGAACGACGGATTTCTAGTCTATTCACCGGACAACTTAATTATTCTCAATTGAGATCCAAAATGTTTATTTCAAAATCTAGATATTTTCTGTCGAAGAGGGGCAAGAAACGATGGAGACAGGCGGAATTCGTATGGGTTAGGGAGTGGAAAATTTCCAAGATGATGTAAATTGCATTCCGAAAAATTATGAGAAATTGAAATTGAGAGTAGTGAGAGGAAAAAGAGGCAGCCCAAAATAAGAAAGGTTGGGCAAGCGTGGGATGGACGGATAGTGAGACCACGAGGCACAGTGGGACATGGAGAATTTGGACAGAACCACGGAGGCAGAAGCAGTTTGGCCTAAGTCTGGGGTACCTGAGGAAAGTAAGGTGAATAGGAGGGTGCAGGAGAAGCAGAGGAGGATTATGATAAAGGGTAAACGGAAGAAAGTGTTATTATTATTGAATGGTGAAACGAATAAAGGGCATATCACGAGGAGACTACAAGGAAAATTGTTTTGTGTGGCCCGAAAATGAGTGAAATTTACATAAACTTGAGAGAAGTCGAAGGCTGATAGATGGTAAATATGAAGCATGTGGCAGTGGGGATGCTGGTGCTGGCGATGAGCGTGGGGGCTGCAGTGGTCAGGGAGTTTGTCCGCGGCGAGACATAGAGACGCAAAAGGAGGGAGAGTTTATGTAAAGTTTCTATACATCTTGAGAGAGGTGCAGGGCTGAAAGGCAGTAAGTATGACGGTGAAGCAAAATAGTGAGGGGTGGAGGTTATGGCTGAGGTAAGGCTGAGGTGGATGACGTGGCCACAAGAGGGAAAGTGACTTTGGCGGTGTGGCGGTGCATGGCGAGTTGAGTGTTTTGGAGGATGGAAATGGCTCCAACAGGGATGGGAGAGACTGAGAGGAACATCGGGAATACGAGTGGAACCGGACCAACGAAAGGATGGAACATCAGAGACGGATCTTTCAGCATGAGCGTGACATGTTGTCATTTGTGAAAATGTTCTTAAATTATTTGCGAATGTTCTTAAAAATGTTTCAAAACGGTGTAGATGTCCGCGTTGGCTTCTGGCAAGATCTGCTTACCTGAGTGTTATTATTGACTTGAGATTGAGGCGCAAGGCAATTTTGTTATATCTATATATCTTTATATGAATATTTTTAACATTATTTAAAAGAAGAAGTTGGGAGTTCAAAAGGCTTGTGAAGATGTAAAACAAAGAAAACTTTTGTAACATCAATGAAATAAATGAATTGATATTTTCTGTCCGGATCACAAAAAAGAGCATTCAGTTGATCGCGATACGGGGTAGCGTATCGGCCAAGAAATGTTTTGACCTACTGAGCAAATGACCGACTGAGCAAAACATCAGGCCGAGAGCACCCCATATCTATACACGACAGAACTTCCCCCTCCACTACCTCTAAATGATTTACATTCGGTATAATGAAAACGGGACGACAAATCGGGAAAGTGTCGTCAGTTACATTATATAGACCGCCTATGAGCTTTTCAACGGTGTAACTATGGTATTTTTTGGATTAACAGTGAAAAAGGTACGTGCATAGCAAAGAGCTGATATTCGCATTCTCGCGATTCACATTATAAAGTGTGAGCATCAAGTTGTAACGTTGGCAGCGCCGGTCCAACTGAGCTCCATATCCAACGTGGAAGTGTTGCCACCAGTGCATTTGAACGTGGGTTGTGATGTCGTTATGGAGAACCACGGGAAATGTTCTTCTTCACGTTAAATCACTTATTAGAATGAAACGGGAAAATCAACTCGGTGTTCTATTTTGTTTTCTCTCGTCGAAAATTCGAATTCCATCCTGCCATATCTATATTCATATGCGGACCTTGGACACAAAGATAGTTTATACAATGTTTGTGAGGTTATTGGTTTATGTTTGGAATGTGACAAAAGTGAGATGTGTCGAAAATATTGTGTGATCAAGTATTAAATGTTCGTGAATAGTTAAATTCGAAAAGAATTTTTTTTTTCTCCGAGTGTAACAGAAAGTGTTTTCATTCCGTGGAAAAAAAAATCTCAAAATTAAGTGACAGTTACATGCGAACAACTTTGTGATTATTTAGGAATAATTAGTAGGAGACGGTGGAATTAATGGACACTTTGAACCCTTTTCAAAATGTTGATGTCTTATTGAAGTGTTGATGAAATAGAATTTTTTTTAAAAATAAAAGTACAGTCAGCCCCTTTGTAATAAGCTTATTAGACTGAGCTCAATCGATAAATTTGTTCCTTGGTTATAAATATTGAAACAAGAAGTCAGAAAGTACATTCCATCCAATGTTTCTCTAATATTTTTAAAAACAAAAAAAAAACAAAAACAAATTTTTTTTCAAAAAGAATTCTTTGTGAACATTTTGTTCGACTATTCCTATAAGGAAATCAATTCATCTCTCCAATAAATACAATCCACTAGGAATCATCAGAGCAAAAATTGAATGAGGAACCAAATCAAGTCAGAAAATTATTAATAGATGATTAAAAATTGAAATTCGGTGGAGACAATAAATCTGGTGTTACGTTTGGAATTTTATTTAAAAAATATTTATTGGAAATTACAATACATAGAAAATCAATAAATTCATTCTCGCTAAAGGAACGTTGAAATTCCTACACGCGCCGGACTTTTGTTTACGAATCTGCTGACTTGAAGGTTGAAGCAAAGTCATACAGTTAGACTCGGAGAAATATTCCACCTGAAAAAGAACAGAAACCGCTCCACGTCGAAAACCCACGTGATCCTTTAGCTAAATCATCAAAAAAATCTGGCTGTCGCCACCCGAAAAGTTTTAGAAGCAGTTACTCTCCGACATTGAAAGAGTAAAAATCTCAGGACGGACTCCTCGAGTTTTTCGCGCGCTATTATCCATCATCAATAATTAAGCCTGCTTGGAGTCCGCGATTACCTCGAGTCGTTTTTCGGGAATAAAATCACAACCATAAATCTATCGTGGGTTCCCGACACGTGGCGGTTGACAGGGTGCAAAATTACCTGTTACGTGAACGTGTTTGTGATGAGTGAATTGGACACAAAATTTTTAATAAATACAAACTTTGAACTTTGAACTTTGAAACCGAACGACAACTAGTGCATATAAGATGTGTGAAATTCGTGTTTTTCATTTTTTTTTAAACCAGAACCTAAATATATATAAACTTTAAAGACAAAATTGAAACACAGTGCATTTCATGCGTGAAACATCTTGAACCCTTTTGGATTAGTACGAGAATCAGAAACGTTCAACGTAGAATAAGTGAGAACCAATTAATCCAATTCTCCTGCGCGTCTCGTTAGTCCGGGTGCGAATGATCTCTCCCTCTCTCTCCGATAACTCGGTCGAATTTTGGATAATTAGAGACAATAATTTGGTAACACTCAAATTGTCAAATTTTCTGTAACACTAAAATTTCTTTGAAAACATTCTATGTAATAAATAGCTATGATTGCAATCGATTTCTTATTTCTTTACTGATCGAACCTTCCCAAATTGCTCGCTGACTTTGGATGTGCCTAGCACCCATTAAATAAAAATAATTATTTGAACTTGGGACAGTAAGGTGGAAAATTAATGATCTCATGTAATATTATTTTCTCTAATTTTCCTGTTTCCAACAGTAAAATTTGGGGTCAGAAGTAGGATACCTAGCCCACAGTCTGCGAGGAATTTTGGAAATTCAGATCATAAACAGTTGAATTCATAAATAGAATTTTTTTTTATCTACACATATTATTCATCAAAATGAGTGTTGAAGAAAGGGCTCAACAGTTACAAGAACAGATTGAGAGTTTGACCGCGGAAAACGCGGATCTCACCCGACAGGTTAATGACAAGAGGAGTCATGGGTCTACCGCAGGTAACAATACGACTGCCAATCAGACGATCGGCCCCGAATTCGTCGACTACTTTCGAATAAGGGAATTATTCGGTACTATCCCATTGTTCGACGGTAATCCCGAATCTGAAATAGACTTCGTAGAGTTTGTACGAGTAGTAAAATCGATGATAGCGCGAGTCGGTGACACGAACGAAGATCTCGTCTATTGGGTTGTAGACAAAGTCGACGTTCCTGCTCGTTACTATCTGGATGGTACTACCCCAACGACAGTCTCTTCAATATTGACGATATTGGGTGCAAAGTATCGAAAACGATATAGTCAGTCCTTTTATGAAAATCAAATTGCGGCTATGCAGCTACGGGAGGGAGAAGAAGCCGATGATTTCAATTTACGTTTACAACGCGTACTGAAAAATGCCAAAGCGTCCCTTCAAGCCTCCTTCCCAGATGAACATGAAACACTGATGGGTGTCATTGAGAAATTTGCCCTGCAGAAATTCGAGAAAACGATCCGTCCCGAATACCTGAATGAGGTGAAACGAAAAAATTGCAAATCTTTGAAAGACGCTTTCAAAGCAGTTTTACCTCTCGTTAATGAAGATCGATTATTCTCAACCGCCGGACATATGGCAATTTCAGAGGATAGATCTAACAATCGGTCACATTACGGCCAGCAGAGTCAAACCCCCAACGTAAAGGCGATTTCTTCAATTCTCCTTTCGACTCATACAGAAGCAGGCCTGACCAATTCAATCGCAATCCCAATCACCAAAAACCCTATTTCAATGGTTCCCAGAACAAGTCGGGATCAGGTTATCGATTCAATGGTGATAATCGATCATCGGGTAATTCAGAAAATATTCTCATTTTGGCAGCCATGTTAACGATTCTCGAGAACGCAGGTTGGATCCCACACGAGTGCAACTGCACGTATTATGGAAGAAACCCCTCTCAACCTCATGATCCGCAGGATCATTATCAAAGTATTGCCCAACCAGCAACTGTGACAAACGACTCGAACTGTATTCAAAATGTTGATAACACCCGAAACAGTCGGAGTCCCTCCCGTGCTAATCACGCCAAGAATTCTTGTAGTGGGTCTCGCGAACGATCAAGTGACAGACGTATTTACAGCCCCAGACGAGACCAAAGCCAAAGTCAACCCCACATCAATTCGAATGACCGAGACAATGCTAACCGTGATGGCCAAAACTCGCAGTATTTAAACTGGGAAGGTGCTCGCCCCCAACAGGTGGGAGCGAGCAGCCCACATGACTCATCGAAAGTTCAGGTCCGCGACATGATCAACAAATGTTTGTAAAACCCGTCACCCACTCCAAAGCATGTCCCGTAGTGAGATTACGTCATCCATTTCTCAAGGATAAACAAGCAGAAATTTTAGTCGACACGGGGGGAGAAGAAAGTTTCTTGCCGCTGGAATACGTCAGCCCAGATGGCAATGTCATACGTGAGGACCGACGTAACCACTGACCACCGAGGTTGGGCATGAAACGGGATAAAACGGATCTGACTCCGGCCGCCTTCGTACTCACATGTTCCGCTTGCTGCTTAAAGTTGAGCCGGGCATCGATCATCACCCCTAGGTATCAGATGAATGGCTGGGAGGTAATCTCACAAGACCCGACCTGCAGCGTGATAGTCTCGGTTTTCTTCCTACTAGTGATCAGCACAGCTTCAGTCTTATGCTCGGTCAGATTCAGACCTACTGAGTCCATCCAGCAGTGGATCATCTCGAAGATCGTGTTGAAGCTGCAATTGATCTCTTCTAAGTATTTCCCCACGATGACTACAGCCACGTCATCTGCGAATGCCACGAGCTTCGTTTCCCGCGGCAATCCGAGCTTCAGCAGTCCGTCATACATGATGTTCCATAGTAACGGACGCAGTACTGAGCCCTGAGGCACCCCTCCCGCCACTCTATACTGTTCAGGACTACACTCCGTGTCGTACTTGAGGACCCTCCCAGTGAAATAACTGTCGACCATTCTCCGTAAGTATCCAGGATACGTCAAATTCTGCAAAAGCCTCCATAATCCAGTCCCATCTGGCTGAGTTGAAGGCGTTCTTTATGTCCAATGTCGCTACCAAGCAGTACTTCTTTGTGCCATTTCGCCACCTTTTCCCCGAAATCGCATCCCTGGCGGTATCGATGACAAAGTTGATTAGCATGTAGCGTGGATCGACTTTTCCGAAAACCATATTTATTGTCGGCTAACACCGGGTCGACAGCTGTTTCTATTCTCTGGTGAACGATACGCTCTAGGATCTTATCAGCAGTATCGAGTATACAGAGGGGACGGTATGATGAGGATTCGTCGGGTGGTTTTTTTCCTTTTGAGAGTAACACTAGCCTCTGCTGCTTCCACCTGGCACGGAAGATGCCTTCTCTTAAGCACTCGTTGTACATGTCCAAAAACTGCTCACGCGTCGGGTGAATGGCTGATTTCAGCGCGACGTTGGGGATTCCATCCAAACCAGGAGCCTTGGTGCTCCCCACTCTCTGGAAGGCTTCCATCAGTTCTTCTCGGGTGATTTCTGGGACCACCAATTACTTCCATCGTTCGGCTGTATGTTGAAGTTCCGGTGGTTGAGGGAACAGCACCTTCACAATCTCTTTAAGGAGTCCAGGACACATTGGCGACGGCATTGGTTGAATTTTGAGTCGTGTCATCAACACCTTGTAGGGTAACCCCCACGGGTCACTCTTCACCGCCGTAAGAAGCTCGCTTCAGGACTGCCTCTTGCTGCGTTTGATGGCTTTAGTGAGCTTCCAGCATGCCCTCTTATACCTCAGATCTAGCTCTTCCCAGTTTGGTCTCTTGCGGCCCCGTTGAGAAAATCTCCTGGCTGCATTGCATTCCTTCGCAGAGTAGCGATGGTATCATTCCACCAGTATACTGGTGGATGCAGGTTTGTTGTCCGCTTCCTGGTCGTAGTGGCATTGCAAGCTTCGGTTAGCTTCCTCATGGGACTGCGCGCCTTTTCGGTGGCATTGCTACCACTTATAGAGCGATCATCTAGGGCTATTGAATCAGCGCTAGGATCAAAGGTGCTCACTCTCCAGCCAATACAATTGGTGTTTTTGTGCTTTGGACCGATTCTCCGGTCAGTACGTGTTTCCCAATATATCGCACGGTGGTCGCTTGCATTGTAGGTATCGGTTACTCTCCATGAGCAGTTTCCCTTTGCAAGGCTGCTGCTCACGAAGTTGAGATCCACTATTGAGCTCGCCTCTTCCCTAATGAAGGTCAGTTCATTTCCACTATTCAACAAGACCACGTCCAGCGACGACATGGCTTCCAGTACACCTTGTCCTTTTGTGTTCGTCTCCTTACTACCACAGTCCACTGCCCAGGCGTTCAAGTCCCCGACTATTACCACGGAAAAGTGATGCTTCGCATTCCCAGTCAGTTTATCCAGGAAGTCTGTGAACTCATCAATGGAAAGCCTCGGCGGGGCGTAACAGCTGTAGAAGTGAATTCCATCAACCTTCGCCTTCACGAAACCATTCTGTAAAATGCTACTGGCGGTGCTTTGGAATGGCCGATTCCCACAAGATAAGATTACAGCCTTCTTGGTGACGTCAGTAACCCAGGGTTTAGTGTCCAGATGGCTCTGAGATCATGACGAGATCAACCTGTAGCTCCCGCACCGTTTCGATGACCAAGTCGTGTGGGTCCCCACAGTGATTGAGGTTGATCTGTAGCACCTCGCATTTCTTCCTTTTATCATAGCCTTTTATTGGTGAGCTTCTGGAGTGCATCCTTATACGCTGGGCATCCACTGTTACCAGCCATGTGGGTACTATTCTCCGCATTTCCTTTCTCCGTGCACAAGGCACATTGGGGCAGTCCGATGCCTTATGGCCCCTTGGCTCCTTGCAGTCTGAGGCCTTATGGCCGGTCGCTGAGCATTTAGTGCTGAGTGTCGACCGGTCGACTGCACTCGTACATTTCGTGGCGAGTTGTCCACAGTGCCATCACTTGAAGCACTTTATTGGTCCAACCACTCTCCTGATACGGTAATTGACCTAGCCTATCCTAGTCTTACCGTGCTCTCCCAGGATCTTTTTCGCAGCAGTTGCTGTGAGTATCACCGACGCAGTCTCGGTTGCTCCATATGCCTTACGTAAAGACTTGATGGCCTCAGGAGCTGTTACATGCTTCTACCCAGCTGCTTTTTGCAGATCATCAAGGACGTCCTTCTTCGTAGTATCCTTGTCAATATCTTTAATCTCGAGGTCTTCTAGTAGCCCCTGGCTGAGCGCCTCTGCCTCCCCTCCGAGGAGACTGGCGATGGCTGATCTCAGCTGGGGGGCTCCATCGGTTGTTTTCCTGCTCAAAGTAATCAGCATATCTCTAGTCGCTGCACGTCGGATTCTTTCAACGCATCCATTCGCCTGAATAAAGATGCCATCCTTCTTCACCAGACTGAGGATTTCCGCATACTTTTCCTTTTCTTTAAGACGAACAATCAGCGCGTTCGGCTTAACTGCGGGCTTCCACGTCGCCTTCTCATTCTTCTGAGCTGATTTTTAGGGTTACTGCTTGGGCAGTCTTTTCCCCTTCTTTCCCTTTACTTCTTTCCAGTCCGGCGGTTTGGTAGGCGGCTCGAGAGGTGGCCGATCCTTCACCGTCGATTCTTGCTGCTTCGGCTTCTTCAGGTCTCGAGTTTCCTTCCCTGGTGAGTTTTTCAGACTACGTTTCCTTCGCTTGCTTTTCTTAATTTCACGCTCGGTGAAGGACTCCTCCACTTCGGAGTCCTTCACCGTCGTTTCAGAGTCCGTTCGTGAACGTTGAATTTCTAGAGGTGTTTGCACCCCCACTCGCACCGCCTCAGTATTGGGCCTTTGGTCCTTCGCTCATGCCTCTTCACGGCACCGAAGCTTCACGAAATCACCAAAGACCGTGAATATCCTGGTTTTAATTTCCTTGTGGATCTTCGGAATTCCCTGCATAAATGTGTTCAAATCCATGAAGAGCTTCTCAAGTTGCTCCCATTCACGGATTCGTTCCTTCTCGAGTTGGGCCTGAGGCCCATCCCTCCTTGTAGCATGTGAGGCCAAGGTGTCCACCCTTGAAGAGTATGATGATTGGCTCCTCCCACAACCTGTGGAGCCAGCATCACCACCGGGGCTTGCACCCGATCGGAACCGATGGCGAGATTTTCCTTATCAAGGATACCCGCATGGGAACTTTGTATTCTGTCATCACTTCTCATAATTATTCCAGGATGGTAAAGGGAGCCCTCCCTGTTCTCTTTATTGTAGGCTGTTCTAGGGAACCTACCCTGCAGACCTCTTTTAGAGTTGGGTTTCTCTTCCAAGACGTCCTAAGAAGGACAGGCCTCGGCTTGAACGGCTTCTTAGTTTAGGATGCATCCCTAAGCCCCTCCACCAACGACAAGGTCCTGCAATTCCTAGGAGGGGCGGCCGTGTATGTGAGTGTGTGTGTATGTGTTTTTTGTCTGTTCGGAGAATACATTTACGCATGACCACTTGAGGAAGGGGACAGCAGCATCCCTCCGTCAAATGAGTGTCGGACTCGGACAAAACTGTCAATACCGACGAAACTCCAGTCGGAAATATTTCCACTAACCTTTCATCCCCTCGCGGCACCACCGTAAAGTATTACTCCGCGAGGGAGGTCTCAGCTGTTTGCGCTTCCACGGTTTTTCATCTGATGTACGTCCCCCTATCCCGCTAAGATGTTGTGCGTGATTAGGAGGTTCCAAAAAGATTTCTCACCTATACTGCAGCCTTGCGCTTGCGTTCCTCATTTCTGACCTCATTCATGACTTCGGCCGCAAAGTTACACGTTACGTCCCAGGCTGCCTTCAATGACAGCATTACGTCCACCAGGCTCTCAGGCTTGACCTCTCTTCCTAGCTCGGACTCCCACGTTCGTCGCATCTCATTGAAGCGGGGATATGTAAGGAATACATGCTCTGCGTCTTCGTCCACTCCTATGCAAACTAGGCACTCCGGGGAATCTTCATGTTTGTATTTGTGAAGATACGCCCGGAAGCACCCATGTCCTAAACGCATTTGTGACAGATAATAATTGACTTCTCCATGAGTTCGACTCACCCAGACAGCCACATGTGGAATCAGACGATGGGTCCATCTTCCCTTGGTCGAGTCAGCCCACTTTTGCTGCCATCTGCTCACGCTATTTCACCTCTTCTCAATCGCCAGTTCTTCAGGGCTTAGCGTTTCCGATCTTTTCCGCTGACATAGAGATCTTTGCTCCTCAGCTAGCATCTCTATGGGTAGCATCCCCGCGATGACACACACTGCATCCTCAGACACCATCCAGTATGCACTTGCAACTCTAAGGGCACTCAGTCGGTAGACAGGTGCAATCTTACGCCCTGTTTTTTGCAGCTGGAGTACGTCAGCCCAGATGGTAATATCATACGTGAGGACCGACGTAACCACTGAAGACAGCAGCGGTCGTCTTCTTTGCTTGGGCCACCGATGTTGGGCATGAGGCGTGATAAAACGGATCTGACTCCGGCCGCCTTTGTACTCACGTGTTCCGCTTGCTGCTTACAGTTGAGCCGGGCATCGATCATCACCCCTAGGTATCGGATGAACGGCTGGGAAGTAATCTCACAAGACCCGACCTGCAGCGTGATAGTCTCGGTTTTCTTCCTACTAGTGATCAGCACAGCTTCCGTCTTATGCTCCGCTAGATTCCGACTTACTGAGTCCATCTAGCAGTGCATCGTCTCGAAGATCGTGTCGAAGCTGTAATTGATCTCTTCTAGGTATTTGCCCACGATGACTGCAGCCAGGTCATCTGCGAATGCCACGAGCTTAGTTTCCCGCGGCAATCCGAGCTTCAGCAGTCCATCATGCATGGTATTCCATAACAAAGGACCCAGTACTGAACCTTGAAGTATCCCTCCGATAACTCGGTACTCCTTGGATCCGCACTCCTTATCGTATTTAAGGACTCTTCCAGTGAAATAGCTGCCAACTATTTTCTGCAAGTATCCCGGTACGTTGAATTTCGACAATGCCTCGAGGATACGGTTCCATTTGGCCGAGTTGAACGCATTCTTGATATCTAGCGTGATTACCAAGCAGTATGTCTTTGTGCCATTTAGCCATCTTTTCCCTGAGATCGCGTCCCTGGCTGTGTTGACGACTATGTTGATAGCGACTAGGGTGGAGCAGCCTTTTAGGAACCCATATTGGTTCTCGGCTAACAAGGATTCGACTGCTGCTTCTATCCTTTGGTGGACGATACGCTCGAGGATCTTGCCAGCGGTATCTATCATGCAGAGGGGACGGTATGATGAAGGGTCGTCCGGTAGTTTATTCCATTTCGGGAGCAATACTATTCTCTGCTGCTTCCACATGGCCGGGAAGATACCTTTCCTCAAGCACTTGCTGTAGATGTCCAAGAACAGATCTGCTATCGCATGAATAGCTGATTTTAGCGCAATATTGGGAATTCCATGAAGATAGGCGCCTTGGTGTTACCCACTCTGTTGCAGGCTTCCAACAATTCTTCTTTGGTGTTGGTAGAACCATTATCTTCTTTTCCTGTTCGCCAGTGCAGTGCAGCTCTGGTTGTTGCGGAAACAACACCGTGACGATTCTCTTCATCAGCACCTTATACGGTCTCCCCCATGCATCACTTTCCACCTCATTAAGGAGCTTACTCCAGGATTGCTCCAGGATTGCTTCTTATAGCAATAGCTTTTAATCGCTTTGCTGAACTTCCGGCGTGCCTCCTTATATTGCATTTCCAACTCCTCAAAGTCCAACTTCTTTCGACTACGCTGGGATAATCTTCTGGCTGCGTTACACTGTTTCCATAGAACGGCGATCGTATAATTCCACCAATACACCGGTGGATGTAGGTTTGTTGTACGCTTCCTGGACATGGTGGCTTCGCAGGCTTCTGTCAGTCTCTTTATGATGTTATCTGCCTTTTCAGTAGCATTGCTGCCACTGATTGGGCGGTCGTCCAGTACTATCGAATAAGAGCTGGGATCGAAACTGCTCACTCTCCAGCCAATGCAGTTGGTTTTCTTAGGTGTCATGGTGACTCTCTGGCAAGTACATGCCTGCCACAGTATCGCACGGTGATCGCTTGCTGTGTAGACATCCGCTACTCTCCATGAGCAGTTCCCCGTCTCAAGGGTATTGCTCACGAAGGTAATCCTCACAATCGAGCTCGCCTCTCCCCTCTTACAAGTGGGTTCATCGCTGCTGTTCATCAGAACAACATCCAACGCTGACATGGCTTCCAGTATACCTTGCCCTCTAGTGTTCGTCTCCTTACTCCCCCAGTCGACTGCCCAAGTATTGAAGTCCCCGGAAAATTGCTGCTTCGCATCCTGAGTCAATCTATCCAGGAAATCTGTAAACTCATCGGTAGCAAGGCTCGGTGGGGCATAGCAGCTGTAGAAATAGATTCCATCAACCTTACCCCACACAAAGCCCTTCTGTATGCTATCACTCATGGTACTTTGGAATGGCCGATTCCCACAGTTCCAGATCGCAGCTTTCTTGCTAGCGTCAGTAACACAGGATCCAGTGTCCAGGTGACAATATGGCTCTGAGACGATGGTAAGATCGAGCTTCAACTCCCGCACCATCTGCATGCACAAGTAGTGCGCTGTTTCACAGTGGTTGAGATTGAGCTGGAGTACCTTCATCGTCGCTTGTTGAGGACCTTCTGGAGTGCCTCCTTATACACTAAACACCTACTGTTTCCAACAATGATGGCAAAGTCCTCCGTGCTGCCTTTCTCAGTGCACAAGGCGCATCGGGGTTTGAGCTTAGACCGGTCGACTGCACTCGTACACTTCGTGGCGAGATGTCCGTAGTGCCACTTGAAGCACTTTATCGGTCTCTCAACTCTCCTAATGCGGCAATTGACCCAGCCTATCTTGATTTTCCCGTGCTCTCCCAGGATCTTCTTCGCAGCAGCTGCCGCGAGTGTCACTAAGGCAGTCTGGGTTCCTCCATATGCCTTACGCAAAGACTTGAAAGCCTCAGGGGCTATTTTGAGCTCCTCCCCGGCTACTTTCTGTAAGGCCTCGAGGACATCCTCCTTCGATGTGGTCTCATCAAGATCCTTTATCTCCAGATCCTCCTGTGGCCCCCGAGTACCTCGGCTTCATCTCCAAAGAGACTGGCGATGATTCTATGCAGCTGAGGAACTCCATCGACCTTCTTCCTGGTCAAGATGATCAACATATCTCCGGTCGCTCTCCGGCGGATTTTGTCGACGGAATCTTGAGCTTCTTCTGCAGGGACATCCTTCTTTACTCGGCGGAGAATGTCAGAGTATTCCTCCTTGTCCTTGGGTGGGACGATCAGGGCATCAGATCTGGACGCTGGTTATCAACGGGTCTTCTTCTACTTCTTGGGCCCTTTCTTCTCGGAAAATGGCTTTTGGAGCAGCTCTTCATCTCGTTTCTTCTTCTCTCTTTTAGACTTGATCAGCTTCCTGTCTGACCCATCAACCAGTCCCTTCCCCTGCGGGGCTATCTTGCTGGTCAGATCCTGTTACTTCAGCCACTTCAGTTTTTGAGCTTCTGCTGCAGGTGAGCCTTTCGAGCGCTTCCTCCTCACTGCTTTCCAGACATCTCTCGTGTCGTGATCTCGAATTGACTGCGTGGTACTCGAATCCTCTACCTCCGAGTCTTTGACCGTCGTTTCGGAGTCCGTCCGTGAGCGCGACATGTGCGATAGTAATAGAGCCTGCATGGGCTCAGCAATGGGGGCCTAGGCCTTTCTGCGTGCCTCCTCCAAGCTCCTGAGTCATTTGAACGTGCTCCCGATAGATGCCACTTTGGATTTGATCTCCTTGTGGACATTAATCTCGGGCTGAACAAACTCATGTAACTCTGTAATGAGTTGTCCAAATCGTTCCCAAGCGTGACGGCATACTTCCTCCTGTTGATTCTGTGACTCGACCCCACTTGTAGCATTTAAGGCCAAGTGGTCCACCTTGGAAGAAAGTGATGATTGGGTCCTCCCACAATCCGGGGAGCCGGCATCAGCCACCGAGGCTTTCACTCGATCGGAACTGATGGCGGGATTTTCCTTCTCAGGGATACTTGCATGGGAACTTTGTGTTTTGACATCACTCATCATAATTATTCTAGGCTGGTAAAGGGAGCTGTCCCTGTTCTCGTTATTGCAGGCTGTTCTAGGGAGCCCTTCCAGCACACCTCTTTTAGAGTTGGGTTTCTCCTCCAAGATGTCCTAAGAAGAACAAGCCTCGGCTTGAGCTGCTTCTTAGTTTAGTATTTGTGTGTATGTGTGTGTGTTTTTTTTATAGAGGTTTAGGAAAATTTTTAAAAGATTCTGGTAAAGTGATGTCAAAACCAAATCGGGAATTCTTACCCAGTAAAAACCTTTTTTTCCTCTTTTCACCTCTTATCATCTGTTCTCATTTCCCTCGCGGCTCCACCGCTAAGTATTACTTCGCGAGGGAGGTCTCAGCTATTCAGCTCTTCCTCATTTTAATCTAATTCTACCCTGAGTTCTGCTGCGCTCAGTGTCTCAGATTTCCTCCGCTGATATGATGACCTTCGTTCTTCGACCAATAATTCTATGGGGAGCATCCCGGCTATGACGCACACTGCGTCTTCGAATCCCGTACGATAGGCGCTCGTGACTCGCAAAGCACTCAGTCGATAGACTGGTGCCACATTCTGCCGTGATTTCTGCAGTAAATGCCGTAGGTGAGCACTGATTAACCACCGACGACAACAGGGCTCTTCTTTGTTGTGGGCCCCCGACGTTAGGCATGAGGTGCGACAAGGTGGATCTGTGTGTGTGTGTGTGTGTGCGTGTTTTTTTTTTTTTTTTTTTTTTTTATAAGGGGGGAAAATACTTTTACGTATCGTCAGGTCTAGATGTTCTGCCTGGTATGTCGGGCTCGGTTACCCCATACCGACTAAAAACCCCCCTTTCATCGGCCTCTGTCTCCCCCGCGGAACCGCCGTTAGGCATTACTTCACGAGGAGAGGATATAGCCGCAGCTCTTCCTTCAGGTGATCGAAGTCATTGCTTCCTTCCTACCGATTATTCTTCTTCCGCTCTTGTTCTTCGCTGCGAAGTTCTTTGAGGACTTCTGCTGCAAAGGAACTAGTCGCTTCCCAGGCTGCCTCTGACGAGAGCATGGCTGCTACCACACTCTCCGGTACAATCCGTCCTCCTAGCGCAGTCTCCCAAGTACTGCGGGCCATGCTGAATCGTGGACACACAAAAAACACGTGCTCCACATCTTCGTCCACTCCTGTGCAGGTCGGGCACTCCGGGGAATCTTCATGTTTGTAATAATGAAGATATTTCCGAAAGCACCCATGACCAGTAAGCATCTGTGTCAGGTAGTAGTTGACCTCTCCGTGGCTCCGGTTCAGCCAAACATCCACCTGCGGAATGAGTCGATGGGTCCATCTCCCCTTCTTCGAGGCGTTCCACAGCGACTGCCAGCGGCTTGTGCTGTTGCCTCTCTCCACTGTCTTCAGATTTACTGGGCTCAATGTTGTTTGTCCTTTCTGCCGATAAAGGCACATTCGCTCTTCGGCTAGTACTCCGATGGGCAGCATCCCGGCAATGACACACACTGCATCTTCGGACACTGTGCGGTACGCGCTGGCAACTCGTAAAGCGCTCAGTCTGTAAACTGGGGCTACTTTCCGCCGTGATTCTTGCACCTTTAGTGCATCCCCCCAAATCGCAATGGCATACGTGATCACCGACGTGATCACTGATGACAACAGGGCTCTCCTCCTTTGTTTGGGACCTCCGATATTCGGCATGAGTCGGGATAGGGTGGTCCTAACCCCCGACGCCTTGGCACTTGCATGCACAGCGTGCTGCTTAAAGCTGAGTCGAGCATCGATCATCACTCCCAGATACCGAATAAACGGCTGAGATGTTAGCTCGTAGTCACCGACTTGTAGCGTGATTGTCTCCAATTTCTTCCTACTTGTAATGAGCACTGCTTCTGTTTTGTGCTCCGCGAGTTGCAATCCAACTAGGTCCATCCACTGACGTATCCTCCTGAATGTCGTATCGAAGATGGAGTTGATTTCCTCCAAATGCTTCGCCACAATCACCACCGCCACATCATCCGCAAATGCCACGAGTCTTGCCTCAGTTGGCAATGCTACCTTCAGTAATCCATCATACATGATGTTCCACAGGAGAGGGCCCAGCACCGAGCCCTGAGGTACTCCTCCAGTAACTTGGTACTCTTTCGGGCCGCTCTCTGTGTCGTACTTGAGAACTCTGTCAGTGAAGTAGCTTCCTACCATCCTCCGCAGGTATCCTGGTACGTTCATCTTCTGGAGAGCCTCCATGATGCAGTCCCATTTGGCTGAGTTGAAGGCGTTCTTTATGTCCAGCGTCGCCACTAGACAGTACTTCTTCGTACCTTCTCTCCATCTTGTCCCAGAGATCGCCTCCTTGGCGGTGTTGACGACGAGGTCAATGGCGTCGAGGGTAGAGCGACCGGTTCGGAAGCCGTATTGGTTATCGGCTAGCAGTGGTTCTACTGCTGCTTCTATCCTTCTGTTGATGATACGCTCGAGGATTTTCCCAGCTGTGTCTAGCATGCAGAGTGGACGATATGATGATGGTTCGTCCGGTGGCTTCTTCCCCTTGGGGAGGAGCACTAGCCTCTGCTGCTTCCACTTGGCGGGGAAAGTGCCTTCCTCCAGGCATGCGTTGTACACGTCCAGGAACAATCCTGGTACTGCATTGATCGCTGCTTTTAGCGCAATGTTAGGGATTCCATCAAGGCCAGGAGCCTTGGTGTTCCCCACTCTGCTACAGGCTTCCTTCAGTTGTTCCTCTGTAATCGGTGGGATCGATGCTTCCACACATCGCTCTGTGGACTGGCGGAGTTCCGGTTGTTGAGGGAACAACACCGTCACAATCTTCTTCATGAGCTCGGGGCATGTCGGCGATGGCATAGGCTGGCTTCTCAGCCGCGTCATGACCACCTTGTACGGCCTGCCCCACGGATCCTCCTCGACTTCGTCAAGGAGTTCAGTCCAGCATTGCTTCTTGCTGTTCTTGATCGCTCTGTTGAGCTCTCGACGTGCATTCTTATGTTTTATCTCCAGTTCTTCGGAGTTTGGTTTTTTCCTACCCCGCTGCGATGACCTTCTAGCTTTGACGCACTTCTCTCGAAGAGCGGCGATCTCATCGTTCCACCAGTGCACCGGTGGCAGACGGCTTCCACTGCGTTTACGAGGCATGGAGGCATCGCAGGCCTCTGTGACTCTTCTCATAAGATGCTCGGCTTTCTCCGTAGCACTACTGCCACTTATCGGGTGATCATCTAGTGCCACTAAAAATGAGCTAGGATCGAAAGTGCTCACCTTCCAGCCGATTTCGTTGGTCTTCTTAGCTGTTGGTCTGACCCTTCGACCAGCGGATACCTCCCAAAGAATTGCTCGATGGTCACTGGCGGTGTAGATGTCTATCACCTCCCATGAGCAGTTTCCTCTTGCGAGATTACTACTCACAAAGGTGAGGTCTACGATTGAGCTCTTCTCTCCTCTCACAAACGTGGGTTTATCACCATTGTTCAGAAGGACAACGTCCAGTGACGACATGGCCTCCAATAGTGCTTGCCCCCTTGCTTTGGTCTCTTTGCTGCCCCAATCGACTGCCCAAGCGTTGAAATCCCCAGCGATTGCCACGGGAAAGTGCTGCTTCGCGTCCTCAGTCAGTCTGTACAGGAAGTCCGTAAACTCGTCGAACGTGAGGCTTGGTGGAGCATAACAGCTGTAGAAATGGATTCCCATCAGCTTAGCGACCACAAAGCCAGCCTCCTCGGTATTCGCAACACTTTGAAACGGAAACTTGCCACAGGACCAGATGGTGGCCTTGCGACTCCTATCCGTCTCCCAGGGTTGAGTGCTCATATGTCTAAATGGCTCCGATATCATCACCAGATCGGTCTTCAGCTCCCGCACGGTCTGCATAAGCAGATCGTGCGCGGCCTCACAATGATTGAGGTTGAGCTGTAGTATCCGCATTATCGTTTGTTGTTCCCCTTCTGGAGTGCTTCCCTAAAGATAGGGCATCTGCTGCTACCAGCAATATGGGCACAATTCTTCGTTCGATCTTTCTCAGCACACAAGGCACAGTGAGCTTCCTTCTCACAGGCAGCAGCTTTGTGGTCAGCTTCTCCGCACTTGGTGCAGAGTTTCGCTCGGTCCACGCCACTCTTACACTTGATGGCGAGATGCCCATAGTGCCAGCACTTGTAACACTTGACCAGTCTTTCCACCCTCCGAATCCGACAATTGACCCATCCTACGCGGATCTTGCCTCGATCACCCAGGACTTTCTGCGCGACCACTGCAGGCACTGTCAACGATGCGGTCTGGGTACCGCCATACGCCCTCCGCAGAGACCTGATGGCATCTGGGGGGATGTGGCAGTCCGCACCAACAGCGAGCTGCAGGGCCTCGAGCACTTCCTCCTTCGTGGTCAGTTCGTCGAGATCTTTGATCTCGAGATCCTCTTGTGGCCCTTTGCTGAGGACATCAGCCTCGGCTCCGAGGAGCTTGGCTATTGCCCCATGTAGGGCATCTGCTTTATCCTCTGTGTTTTTCGCGAGGATGATTAGCATGTCTCCTGTGGCCGTTTTGCGGATTCTATCGACGCAATCACGGGCCTGCTCCGATGGTATTTGCTGCTTTACCCGTTGCAACATCTCCGAGTACTGCTTCTTGTCCTTCGGACGGATAATCAGCGCGTTTGGCCTTGCTGCTGATTTCCCCTGGATCTTCTTTTTCTTCTTCTTCTTTTCAGGCTTTTCCGGCAGCTCCGGTTTCTGCCTCTCCTTCCTCTTCTTGACCTGCTCCCATTCCGAGGACTTTGCAGGTGGATTCTCCTTCTTGCTCTGGGCGTGAGCGAACTTCAGCTCATCCTTTTTCTTCTTCTTGGGGTCCTTGGTGTCCGTCGGCGGTGACTCTCGCAACTTCCTTTTCGACCTGGAAGCCACGCTTTTTTCTGAGAGAGCTGAACTCTCTTCTTCAAACTCAGAGTCGATCGTCGTCGCGGTGCCTTCCGAGAGCGCCCGCGTTCGCCCTAAGAGTAAGGCTGCCGGCATCATCGGCAATGGCCTGGTCTGCCCTGTTTGTCCACCGAGCTGCCTGAGCCGCTTGGCGGACGTGCTGATGGAGTTCACTAACTCTCGGGCTTGAGAGTTGATACTCCTCTTCTCCTTCATGTAGGTTATCAGGTCGACAATGAGTTGTTCATGCCTATCCCACAGCTTCTTCTTGAGAGCGACCTCGTCACTCGGCTCAATGTTTTGAGCCACTTCGCCCTGCTTCGTTTCTCCATTTTTAAAGTTTAAATTTGTCTCCATCTTGTTCCCACGCGTACCTAGGGAAAGGGTGGTCCACTCCAGCAGAGCCCCGGTTGCTGGAGTAAGGCCACAAAAATACACCTGGGGTAGGACCTGGTGCCCCAGGGGAACCGTTTGCGACGTCACTACCCCGACGCCTTCCAGTCATGGGCACGGTATCTTAACACCTCGACATTGGGGGTGAGTTTTTTGTCCGCGGGAGCTATTTTATTTCACTCCTACCCCCCGCTCGTGAGAACAGTGAGCTTTCCCCGATCCGCAACCTGGGGACGCGCCACGTAGCATGGTCTTACAACGTGCTGAAGCCCTCTCCGAGTAAAGGCGTTCCTCTTTGAGGGGATTCGTGGCGTGTGTGTGTGCGTGTGTGTGTGCGTGTGTGTGTGTGTATGTGTGTGTGTGTGTGTGTGTGTGTGTGTGTGTATGTGTGTGTGTGTGTGTGTGTGTATGTGTGTGTGTGTGTGTGTGTGTATGTGTGTGTGTGTGTGTGTGTGTATGTGTGTGTGTGTGTGTGTGTGTATGTGTGTGTGTGTGTGTGTGTGTATGTGTGTGTGTGTGTGTGTGTGTGTGTGTGTGTGTGTGTGTGTGAAAACTGCATAGTGTTTTCATTAATTTTTGTTTTTGTTTTTTTTGCAGTCCTACCATTTAAGCAGTGGCCGGTGAGCGAGAAGAACGCCGTCGCTGATGCCATATCCCGGCGTGTGAGGAGCTACCTCAGGGCCGCGACGTAGGTGCGGGCGATGGCCGGCCATGCCATACCGCTCCACACCATCGGAATATTGACGAGGGGCCCACCCCCAGCTCCGGTCCAGCCTGTGCGGCAGCCGGTTGCTCCTCTCTCACCGCCGCCTGAGCCGGAGGAGGAGGCAGGTCCATGGAGAATTAGAATTTAGAGAGAAAAAATTTCCGCTTCACCCAGCCGGGAATCGAACCTGGGTCTCCCAGATACGCGCCGGGCACTCTTACCGACTAAGCTACCGGGAACCCAGCAGCACTGTTGCCCCAGGGAGAGGCCGCCAGGGACGAGCTGTCGCGGCCTCAGGTGGACGAGGGGTGCCCACGAGCAGACTCGCCATCGCTGAAGGAACACAGTTCCCTCCTCCAGGAGACCCCCACCTCATCATCCTTTAAGGAGCAGGGAGGCCACCTCCAGGAGTCCCCTGCTACACCTCCTCTAGAAGAGTAGGGGGAGCTCCACCGAGCCACACCGAACTCACCGCCTCTGAAGGAGCAGGGCGAGCTTCCGCGGGAAATGGCAGACTCACCATCTCTGGATGAGCAGGGGAATCATCCAATGCCTTCTCCAGCAGCTCCACAACAGTCGAAGCTATACTCGCCGCCCTATCCGACAGCTATCGATGGTAAGACCCCGACGAACACCTCATGTAAGTGTGAATGTTTTCCCCAATTCTCTTACTTTCAAGCCCCTTTTTTTATTCATTGTGCCTTTTTAAATTCTTCCTTTCTTTTATATTACAGGGGATCCGTGTTTTTCGGCACACTCCCAGACTCCGGCATCCTGGAGTACATGGACGAGTTTGCCGACAGTCCGCACGAGGTATTCGACGGGCCCGACAGCGACTATGGGACCGAGACTGGCAGCGGCAGCAGCACTGGGAACGAGATAGAGGCCGACACCGAGCCGCAGAGCGAGCCCCTCCTTACGGAGACCCTGCCGGTGAGGAGGCCCTGACCGATCAATCGGCAGGGTTTGAATGCCGTTCATAGGGAGCTCGTCCCTACGAGCCCGGACGCCGTCTCCCTGCCCAGTTCACCAGAACTGCTGCCCCTCACCCCCAGCTCCGCCCGGTTAACAGACCGGTCCTCCGCCAGGAGCATGTCCCTAACGGACTGTCCCGGACAACACGATCACCCTGTCATCGATATTAGTATCGATGATGAAGAGATCGTATTGCCAGGGCCATCGTCGAAGAGACGGCATTGCGAGGTGGAGGGCCCGTCTGTTAAACGAGCGACGACGGAAACCGCGGTCGTTGATCTCGTTTCCGACCCTGACGACGAGGTGGCATCCCGATGAAGGTCATGCGGTGGGGGCTCTCGCTATCAAGACCGCAATCGGGGACCCTGTTCACCGAATGTCCCCCTCGGGTCAGAATCGCCGCTGTACGGCCTTACGCGGCGGTAGAGGCCGAGAGACAGCGGCGGCGAGAGGAAACGGACTCTTCGCCAGAGTCGGAGTAGGAGAGACCCCCTGGATCCGCTCCCGGGTTTGGCAATGTACCAACCTCCCTCTTGAACGCATGGGTTGCGGAGCGGATCCTGACGAATTGTCGTCGGAGAGCCAGGCGAGAGGAGAGAGGAAAGTTTGAGGAGTGGGCTCCTTATTATCAATTTTTTATTTATTTATTTATTTGTGTGTGTGTGTGTGTGTATTTGTAAATGTATATATGCATATATTTCTGTATATATTTATATATTTTTTATATATGTATATATTTAGTTGTAAGTCTATACTTTATATATTTATTGCATGTGAAAAGATTTTTATATAGTTTTGTATATAGTTTTATTTACAGGGTGTCCCATTTGAAAGAGTACGGCCTAATATCTCTCGTAGGAACGGGGGCGACAGCAAAATTGTTCAAATACGAGTTGTAGGGTTCGAAGAGGGAAACTTAGTGCTGATGGAATCCAGGCCCTCATTGCTTATGTTTCTATGCTACGAGCATAAAGTCGGTTTTTTTAAATGGCAACAATATTTTTCACCCCTACAAAAGTTGTTCGTCTCGCCGAGAAACGTTCAACCATACCACTTTTTTCGATGACGTCATCGTTTTCATGTGAATAATCGTACAAAAATCAAACGACAGGGAAACATCTTTATTCAGACCATCTTGCCGCACAGGAACGCTGGAATGTTATTTATTTACTATCTGGTCAATGCACCATGTAAACAAAAGATGACTGATGTAGGTAAGGGACGTTGTAAGAGCTAGGTGTTATTCATTTCCGTCGGTGACAAAATATCCATCATTCCGTTCATACAGTGTCGTTCAAAATGGTGTATTCTGCTAGTGGATGTGTGGATATATTACTCATATTAGGTGAGTGTCGACAAGTATATCGAATGTGTGGTGCAGTATTGTTGAAGGTACTAGTTGGAACTGTCAACGGCATGATGTACCTGCAATTCTTGCAGAATGAATCACCAGTGCTCATGGAAAATGTGCATTTAGCAACTAGACAGCGGGCATGGTTTCAGCAAGATGGTGCACCACCGGACTTTACTCGATCTGTGAGAGATCATCTAAACATTATTTTCCCCAATCATTGGATCAGTCGAGGTGGTTTTGCCCAGTGGCCACCTCGACCTCCTGAACTTACCCCACTCGTTTTTTATTTGTGGGGTTACGTGAAAGACGTTGTGTACACCAATCGACCGACAACTTCGGCGGATTTGCAGAGACGAATCAGACAAGCAATCGCGAATATTCCATCTGAAGTACTCCGTCCTGTTGTTAGAAGTTCCCGATGCCAGCTGGAGTTGTGCCTTGCTGTTAATGGCGGTTACGTCGAACATCTTTTGTAATTACTGTTCGCGATACCTACACGAAGACACATGTACCGTATGTGAAATGGAACTTGTAAGATAGTCTTAATAAAGATATTTCCCTTTCGTTTGATTTTCATATGACTATTCACATGAATACGATGACGTCATCGAAAAATATGGTATGGTTGAACTTTTTTCGGCGAGACGAACAACTTTTATAGGGATGAAAAGTTTGTTGCCATTTAAAAAAACTGATTTTATGCTCGAAGCATAGAAACATTAGCAATGGGCGCCTGGATTCCATCAGTCCTAACTCTCCCCCCCCGAACCCAACAACTTGTATTTGAACAATTTTGCTGTTCCTCCCTTCTTACAAGAAATATCGAGCTGTACTGTTTCAAATGGGACACCCTGTATAAGTAGCCCCACGTATGTACCCCCTCCTCAATAATATTGAATAAATTGAAATTTTTTTTTGAAAACCTGACATCCTTTTTTAAAAATCTTCTCATGTCCAGCAGGTAACATCTTGTCCTCTCGTTTCGTTTTTTTTTATTTCATTGTTTTGGCATTTCGTCGTTTTTTCGCCCTCTCGTTGTTTCAACGTTTGGTCGTTTCCTCGTTTCTTCTCGGTTTTTAGTCTCGTCGTTTCATCGTTTCTTCTCAGTTTTTCAGTTTTGTTCGGAGATAAGTGTTGGTATGGAGGAGAGTCACAGGGCCCTACACGACATCGAGAATAGAATGGGAGACGACGATAGCGCTGCTATGGCGGAAATGGGCAATGCAGATGATCTAGTATCTAGAGAGTTTCTATATTTTCAATTACTTGTTCCATGTTTTATTTCTTACTGGTTTAAATAAAGATTTTGTAAACCAATAAAAACGTTTCCTTTCGCTCTCACCTCACTGCTAATAAAACAACGAAAAGAATCGAGATGAAGTTTGTAACCAATATATCTTCACCGTGTTCTGATATTGTCTTTCCGTGCATATAGTTAAAAACCAATTTCGTAGCGCAAATAATTCAGATGCGCTCAGCGTGTCACATCTGTGCACGGCCTGTGGAGTGGGTAAATGCATTTTCAGGGATGGAAAAGTATTTGCGCAAAAAGTACTTCATTGACAAGAAATATCAACCAATCCCTGATGTAAAAGTAAAAACAATGTGCGTTTTGAATTTTTCTGGCTGGGGCGCTGTACGAGGCGTCATTATACCTTATGATTTAAATATGTTACAACTTCACCTGCTTGATTTGTGCCAAGTTGTTTACATACATAAACGTCATGTATTTTACTTAGAAGAAGAAGATTTGCGAGTAATTACCGCCATTACTGTTTCGATGCAATTTAATTGGCTGCCGATCCCCTTCAGAAATCAGTTGGAACTACAATGACCTCTCTGATATGAATGAGCTGATAGCTGGACAGGTATATCTCATCAGCATAATTCACAAAATAGATGTCTGCTCTGTATTCGTAACAATGAATTTCATGGAAACAGAGGGCAACCTGAACGAGTAAATATTTCCTTCCGGTATTGGTATCCCCATGTCACGATCCCCATGCATGATGCTACGCAGAGTGGATTAGAAAAGTAAATACACTGCGGCTATATATTGAGCATTTTATGGAAAATGCGTCATTCGATAATAGAGATGGCTAGTGGAAACTTTCGTCAAAACGGTAGAAACGGCCCCGATCGGCCTGAGGAGAAGATAGCAGAAGCGGGTTCGTCGAACAGACGAGAGGCCGTACTGCTCCCTGTAATAAATAATCCAAGCATTGTCAATGGTTCCGGTGAGCGTTACAATTCTTTCTTTTTGTCAATTAAAACATACATTAGAATTGAGTTGTATTGCTTATGGTTGCATCAAGATTGAGATAACCAAGTGGTACGGCCACGGTTCCACTGGAAACTGATGGTGAATTAATTGTGTTTATTTTAATTATTCCTTCCCTGACCTATATTTTAAATGCAGGACAAAACGAGGTACAGGCTCAGTACGATCCTCAGCCAGGACCCAGTGAAATAGACGAAACACCCCGGGCGGTTGAACCCGAGCTATTCACTAACCCACCACTAGTTAGAGAATCTAGACTGCATGAGATAAGTGATAACACCAGAGAATTTAAAAGATTCAAATCACGCAAGCGCGAAATTGTATTCAATATATCGAAAACACCCAAAGACATGTCTGACATGACTTGGATAAACTCGCTCGCTGAAGACATTTTAGAAATAATTAGACAGCGCGCCGATCACGATAATGCATGCGGCGCCCAATTCGGTTACACACATGGAGAAGTAGAGCCAAGGCACAAGCCAAGGTATCTGACCCCGCGCCCAATATCTCATATGAAAATCGAGGATATTGTAAAATGACTGACACGCCTCTCGCAAAGTGGTACAGAAATTCCTAGAGATAGTAAATTCTTCCTCACTTTGCATCTTACTGAAAATATGATTGGTGCCGGACGAAATCGAACTACAGCTGATGGAAAATTTCGAGGAATTATCCACATTACCAACAAGGATAATATGTGAGTAGTGTAGTAATACGGGTTCTGGGGCAATGTTTTTGGCGTCGACCTGGTCGTTGGGGCCCAGTAGGGGGGTCAGATGAAAGTGGGTGGGTGGGTGGTTGATTAATTCGCGGGGTCGCGGTTCAATTCGCGGTTTGATTCGCGGGGTCGCGGTTTAATTCGCGGTTTGATTCGCGGTTTGATTAATTCATTCGCAATTCCTTCCCTCGAAGTAATGATAGGGTTAATTAATTTCGCGGTTTCATTCGCGGGGTCGCGGTTTAATTCGCGGTTTGATTCGCGGTTTGATTAATTCATTCGCAATTCCTTCCCTCGAAGTAATGATAGGGTTAATTAATTTCGCGGTTTCATTCGCGGGGTCGCGGTTTAATTCGCGGTTTGATTCGCGGTTTGATTAATTCATTCGCAATTCCTTCCCTCGAAGTAATGATAGGGTTAATTAATTTCGCGGTTTCATTCGCGGGGTCGCGGTTTAATTCGCGGTTTGATTAATTAATTTCCAATTTTTCCCTCGAAGTGATGAAAGGGTTATTTAATTCGCAGGTTAATCAATTTAATTCGCGGTTTTGCGTTACAAAGAACCTTCTCGGTGGAACTACTCAATCCACCCCGCGAGGGGGTGAGTGAAAGGGTTAACTAATTCGCCGCTGTAGAAATCATAGAAGGGGCTCCTCTTCTTCTTCAAACATTGACACCTGGCTCCACTTGACAGGTCTGAACTTGAGTTTTCCGGTACTTTCTCGTTTGCCCCCCCCCTTCCTGTGAAATTGTTGTTGATAACGATATCAATATGTAAATATTTATTTAAAAAAACATTTTCCTGTCACATGTCTGAACTTGAGATTTCCCGTACTTTCTCATCTGCCGCTCCCCCTTCTTGTGAAATTGTTGTTGATAACGATATCAATATGTAAATATTTATTTTAAAAAGAAGAGTTCAGAAGGGGAGGGAGTATGTATATCTGCAAAGGCAGAGGATCAGTCATTCAAAAACTTAGGTACCCCCACCAATTTGGCATAGTCCTCGACAAATTTTACACGTTGTAGTAGGAGGAGTTTCCGAAAAATCTCCATCTGCTGCAAACTGATAAGAATGTAAATGCATTGGAAGATGTCCGAACGCAATCTTTTGTTTACATAGAATTTTTCGGTTTACCTGGGAATGCATGTTGTACTCACAACCCTAAGAACATGATGTGTGACAAACTGGCGCAG
>NW_021680745.1:43239-43693 GCF_001412515.2 Diachasma alloeum
ATGTTTGACAAACTGGCGCAGAGTTTTCGGACCCTTTGATGTCCTATCACGCCGCAAAGATTAAATGTTATCCAGGATATTTTTCAGCTATTTTTTTTTCCCACGAACAAAAAATGTTGCTATTTTGTCAATAATTGCCGAGTTTTTGGGGCCGAGTATTTGGGGCCGAGTTTTTGGAGTCGAGTTTTGGGGCCGAGTTTTGGGGCCGAGTTTATTAAAATTAATCGATTCGTGACGGTGTTTGTGAGAAGGCGTCAATAATAGTCAAAATATTTCAATATCACCTTGTGAGAGGAAATTGGCAATGGGCGATCTGACAAAAGTTTGGAGTTCAAAAACACTTCTAATGATTGGATCGATGAAGAAAATCTTGATGGGGGAATTCCAATATGAATCATCAGGCTAATCGTAATTTTACCGGCGGAGTGGATTTTTTGCACAAGACAATATAATC
>NW_021680745.1:45640-46986 GCF_001412515.2 Diachasma alloeum
TGTTTGGCAGAAGAATGCGTTTATCATCATGTCAACTTAGAGCTAGTTTTGTTTGATGGATCTGATCATATTTTGCGACATCCGAACATTTTTATGCTGGTCCAAGCAGGCTTTATAGTCGTCAAATGTGATACGCTTCAACGTTGATTTTTTTACTCCTTTGACCCGCGATTTTTTCCGATCTTCACCAGATACTTTAAAGCTGTATATTTTCGCTCGGAGCCCCACGAACTCAGTCATAATCTTACCATTATTTTCATCTTTCATTACACCTAATTTCTTCTTATTCTTTAGAGGTATATTATATACATTATTTATTGGATAGTCAGAAGTGTCGAATTTATCAATATCATTTTTCATAATTTCATAAATATCCTCTACTCTGAAATGATAAATAAGACTATCCGTATCTGTGTACAATAGTTTTGCCCTATCCTCAAAAGTTTTTTTTCACATAATTATAGTGAAAATCATAAATGTATTTTTTGGAAATATCTAGAATTCTAAAGCCTGCGTATAATGGTTTATTAAATTTTATTTTCGTTCGGCGCATTTGGATTATTACCAAATCCTTATCGAAAATAATACTACTATGAAAGTTGGGTTTCGATATCCAACTCTCACCATCCGATCGTGCATCACATCTTGATACGAGTTTCACATCATTATGTTTCATGACATTTTCCATTGTTTTTCCGAAAACCGCGTTATTCATCAATTTATAAAAAATTTTTTCAAAGTCATTCTGAGAATTTTTTCGATAATTAGTATTTAAATCAATATATTTTTTTAACCATAAGGTCTGTGAGAACTTCAAGATTCTATGAATTCTAGTAATTTTCAAGCCCAAACTACAATATTATTTTAAATTCGCCTAATGAATGACGTGATTTTTTTTTTGAGTTTAAAGTCATCAATAATTTTGGTAACTTTGATTGACCGTTTGGGGGGATTATATGCTCTGGGCACAATGGTAAATCTTTATGCTCTTCATGCAATTCCCGTGGGTACTCCAGGTCAACTTCCAGGATGTATCCAGTCTCTGAGTCATCTGGAATCTTCAGAACGTTGAGGGATGACCAATCTTCCAGCCAACAGAAGTTCCCATTCGGCAAATGATGATTCATTGCTGCTCCATATAAGTTGTTTACATCCAGATACATCAAATACGATTTTTCTTCTTCAGGGTTATATTCATCAGCTCCCATGTAGTGGTTATTTACCTTTCCATATCGGTTTGACCACTGCGACAGTCCTCCTCGAATGTCTTTCTCAATGAAAACGAGCATCTCAGGGTCTTGCAATAATTCCAATTGAACTCCAGTGATTTTTAACATTGCATCAAA